>NW_026057579.1:4147764-4248443 GCF_023721935.1 Panthera uncia
CCCCCCCCCGCCACCCACAAGTGAGCAAGGACACCTACGGCTGGTGAACAGGGAAGACTCCCCCAGGGATGTGGCCACCCATGAGGCAGGTCGGCTGGCCTTTGAGCGGAAGCAGATTTTTAAAAAAATTTTTTTTTAATGTTTATTTATTTTTCAGACAGAGAGAGACAGAGCATAAACGGGGGAGGGTCAGAGAGAGAGGGAGACACAGAATCTGAAACAGGCTCCAGGCTCTGAGCTGTCAGCACAGAGCCCGATGCAGGGCTCGAACTCACGAACTGTGAGATCATGACCTGAGCCGAAGTCGGACGCTTAACCGACTGAGCCACCCAGGCGCCCCATGAGGCAGATTTTTTTAAATGAAAAGACACACAAAGGATTTTTAGGGCAGTGAAACGATTCTGTCTGATGGATACTGTCATCGTACGTTTGTTCAAAACCTCTAGAAAGTACAACACAAAGAGTGAGCCCTAATATGAACTGTGGACTTTAGTTCAGGGGCGCTGTTCATGATCCGGGTTACTGGAGTGGGGGGTGGGCAGGGAGTGTATGGGAATTCTTTGCACTTCTGCTTAATCATTCTACAAACCTAAAACAACTCAAAAAACAACTCTATTAATAAAATCCATTTAAAGTAAAAAAAAAAAAAGTTATAAAAAAAGCGAAAGGAAAGAGGAAGGATGTAGGGCACCTTCAGTTCCCTAAGGAGCGCGCATGGGGCTTAACCACAGCGAGGCCTCATCAGGGAGCCCCCTCTGGACAGCGATCCACCTGTGAGCCCTGATTGCACTTGACAGTGGGGCAAGGGCTGCTGACAGGACACGAGGCTGATGACAGATTCTCTCTGGCCTGTGGCAGCCAACGGGACTCCATACATGACCTTGATCTGGGGGCAAACGGGAACTGCCAGAAGGGAAACGTATGGCCTTGACCAGGAGAGGTCCTTTCCAGTCCAGACCGGCCCCTGCAACACTGCGCCTGAGGGTGCCCAGTGGAGGCACTACGGCCAAACCCAGCTGCTGGTCACCTCACCCCCTGTGCCCCTCGAGTGGGCCTCTGGTCCCCAACACAGGGGCGCTGTGCTCCCACTTTGCACCAAGACGCCCTGTGGGCTAGCACACCCTGGGCGAGACCGGCAGAAAACCAGAAACGATCGATTCGGGTTTTGGACCACCCCAAAGTCAGGAGAGAAGCTCTCAGCTTACAAGACTTTCTGACAATCAAAAGGAAAGACCTGAGAGTAAAAGTAGCATTTTATTCATCCAGAAATATTTATTGAGCACCCGCCCTGAGGAAAGCACTGTGTAAGGTAACTATTGAATAAAGAGCTGGCGGGAATGATTTGTAAAATGTGACCCCCATTGCTAGCATTTGGCCAGCTGGTTTCTAGCGGGTGTTGTCCACTTCAAATGCCCACTGAGTGACTTGTAGGAGGCGGGCATCGTGCGGGCCTGAAAATATATGCTGGCTCCAGACTTGGAGGGCTTGCAGAGTAGGGGAGAGGCAGCCCTTGGCAACCTTGTTGATACTCTTGATAATTGCTCTGGGGAGCAGGCAGTGGGCGGGGGGCGGGGGAGCAGGTGCCAGGCGGGGGGGGGGGGGGGGGGGGGGCGGAAGGGCACAGACACTTAGTGGGGAAAATGGCTGCACTGTCAGTTTGGCAAGGTGAGAAGGGTGTGCAAACCCAAACCCACATCTCTCCAACATCACATCATACGCTCGCGGCGCTCGCCTCACACGCACTGGCATTCTGCTCACTTGTTTGCTGTCTTCATGATGAGTCACTCGTTGTGCTTAGATAGCTTTGCCTAGAGTGCCCGCTCTCCATTGCCATCAGACAGGAAAAGCCAGAATTACTTGCCATTCATCGGCAATATTAGATCGAAGCATGTGATCAACCTTACACTGATAGACAAAGACCCCGAGGTAACAAAGTGATGCTGTTGATTTTCTTACCCGTGGGGGGCCCAGCCTCAGGCTTGTCCTCTCTGTGGAAAAGGAAGTTCAGCAAGAAGTTGGACCATTTAAATAGTCACTCTTTCTCCTTCACAGAGTCAGAAGGATTCAAAGGAATCGAGCAGGACAGCACTGTTTCTCTCCAAGACACAGGGCCCAGTAACAGCTAAATCTAGAGCAAAGAATGCCCGTGGGTGAAATCTTGTGTATTGCCCCTTCATTCATTACTGCGTTCCAAGAATGTCCTTACAGCATTTAGCATGTGCAAAACATCATGGCGGTTCAGTGGAGAAAGCAGAAAAATGAGCCAAGACCCTTATCCTCCAGGGACTAACAGCTCTAGTAAGGCAGGTAATACCCCCACTGTGGTCTAACACACATGGAGTAGGGGCCCTACCCGGGTCAGCACACACTGAGGGTGAGGGGACACTGGCAAGGAAGATGCTCCTGTCAGGCTGAGTACGCTGGACAGGCTGGCCTTGGAGCTGAAGCCAGAGGACTAACTGGGATTCTACGCAGAGGCTTCAAAGCAGAAAGGGAAGTGAAGAATGCAGAGAAAGTCGTGTTGTTCCATTAGATTTTAAGGGCACAGGGATCGGGGCTTCCAGAGGGTTTTTAAGGGACTTTGGGTCAGATTCTGGACTGCCCCCAATGCCACCAAGGAGCCTGGGGTTTTGGTAGACAAAGGGGAGTCACTGAAGGTGTTTGAGCAGAAGGTGAGAAGGAGCTGATCTTTTAGGAGGTTGTTGGCGGTTTGTACAAGATGAGCTGGAGCCAGAACATTTATTCAGGAGGCAGAATGAAGCAGTTAGGGACAGAGGATGACATTCTGTGCTCATATGTCCACAGGAAGAACACCCATAAATGTTGCCATGGGGTTATAACACACAGCATAGGCACCTTATATAACGCACATGCTTGTGTATATTTCATATGTACTTTTGGGAGTGAACACATAAAACTTTGTGAATTTTCTTCATATTTGAAAACTCAACATATTGACACTTGAAACGCCAAACGACAATAGAGTTATTATGCTTTGCTGACCACCGACTGGATCCCAGGCACTGTTCTCAGCCCTTCAAATAATGTGCTAATCATTTAATCCTTACAATAACCCAATGAAGTAGGCATTATTATCATTCCTGTTTTATACATGGAGAAACTGATACGAGTTGGGTAACTTGCCTGAGGTCCCACAGATAACCTCAGAGTTCTCTAAGATAACTTGCAGCAGACTTCCTTTAAATAAAATTCCACCCAGACATTCAAAATGTAGTTCTTTTCGCAAAGTGGATTTCAGTTTTTTTGGAACGGAGCAGTGGGCACAGTGAATAAAGTACTCGACAGGTGGGGTACCACACTGAGACTTTTTCTGCAGGGCCTCTGGCCAAGTTCACTTTCACATCAGCCGGTCATTAGCCTTCCTTCCTCGTTTCTGTGTTCAGCTACCCTTCCCTTCTGTTACATTGACCCAGCAAACAGTCTTTCTGGCTTTTGGCAAAGTTTCCCATCTACCTACCAGGCTATTATAGTTGGAATAAATGTTTAATGTGACACCCATCCTGGTCCCCTGGAGATGCCACCAACTTCTTTCTAGAGAGCTTGCTCCTTTAGGAACATTTCATTCTTTAGAGTTCTCGATTCAGTTGATAGATTCCTTTCAGTTGTGCTGATTTGTTTTAGGGAACTGCCTTTTGAGTTTGGAAAGGATTCAGTGGGGGATGCGAAGGTCCCACAGAGAGCCCATGCAGGTCTGCATAAGTGACAGGAGTTCAGTTCAGCTCTGTTCACAGTTAGGCCATCTACCGTGTCCAGACTCGGCCAGTCCTGACCTTAAGGAAGGAGGGACAGTCCCAATGGGCCAGGGGCAGAGATAGGTGGGTTCCCTCTGTGTCTCTCCCTAGCAGGGTGTGTTGGTCTATTTTTTCTCATCCAAGAATTTGAAAATAAATACTTTGTTAATTGTCAGTAGTCGAGCTTTGTGATTGTTTCTTTAAAGGGTGTTTTCTAAGGTGGAGGCCAGCCTGCTCCACATAACAGTGTATCTATCCGTGCTCAGTGAATAGCAGTTTGGGTGGGGAGGGCCAAGTTACAGGATTTCGGGAGTGTGTCTGCTCAATGTGAGGCCTTGTACTGACCGCCCCATCACCCGGATTCCCGGGGGAGAAAGCAGAGCCAAGAGGAGAGGGGAGGAGAGAAGAGGGGAGGTGGGGAGAGGTGGAGAGAAGAGAGAGCTGTAACACTGGGGTTTCTTTCTTGCAAGACAAAAACCGTGCAATGAAGATACAGGCAAACAAATTTAAAGAGTTGAAGGAAACCGAGCCTCAAAGTAAATAATTGTTGCTAAGAAAGACATTCCTTATCTGTCATAATATTGAATTTTTAACTTTGTGTTATAGAAAATCTCAAATATATACACAAGGGAATGTTATAATGAACCCCCATATATCCATTACCTGCCTTCAACAGTTACCAACTTAAGAGTCCATTTTGTTTCATCAAAAACCCCATTTGGCCACTGTCTGGATTTTTTGAAGCAAATCCCAAATATTGTATCGTTTTGCCTGTAAGTATCTCAGTGGGCATCTCTAAAACATATGAACTCTTGTTTTTCTTAAACATCACCACAATGATTATACTTTTAAGGAATGATTTTGAGAAAAATTCATGAGGTTGGAAAAATAAATTTCCAGCATGCACACTCTTCTTATTACTTTTGGTTTTGAATGACTCTTTCTGTCCTTTAAGGCCTCCTTTGCAGCCTGACTCTGATCCTTCCGGAAGCTGCTCCTGGAGAAGTAAGAGGTGCTGTGTGAGAATGAGCCACTTAGGCATCAAGCCTCTGGATTCTGGGAAGAGTTGATCCAGAGCCCTGGACAGGGCTTTATAAATGCACCTGCCCTCTTTCTCGATTTTTGTCCATCTGACCCTCTTATGTGTGAACCATCTCTCTTCACGGCGGAAGGACCAAAAACAGCCGTTGTCAAACAGAGCAGCAAGTTGAAGGTCAAGGGTCTGCCAACACTATCTCTTTGAAATGAAGAGAAAGACTCGGCAGAACTTGAGATGCATCTGACATCCAGATAGTGTTAGCTGACTAGGTCCCAAATAGGAGTTGGCTGTCTACAGAAATGCCCTGTGTAGGTGATACGAATCTCAAATACGCTCTGACTTGATTAATTTATAACAGTGAGAAAGTAGAAAGCTTCTTGTCATCATGCTCAAGTGGAATAGTTTGGTCTTTCCTGGGCAATTGGCTCTGGGATGTTATTACACGATTCCCTAAGGGGGATGCTGTAAAAGCTGTCTTTATGTGGGTCCCTGAATTTCAGGTTGTGGGTGTGGAAAATGCCACCCTGGGGAGTTGGCTCAGCTTACCGGGTCAGATCATTCTGAGAACCTTCTTCACTAAGGTTTACAGTTCAGTTTCAGAGGTGAATGAACCGTTTCAGATGATCAAAAAGATATGCTCCCTCATAGCTCCCAGAGAATACTCTTTCCTTCTGCAGTTACGTTAAAGCTAAAGGTTGCGGCCAGAGTAGGAGCCAATCCATTGTATCATCATCAATGACATGAATGTTTTGCTCAAGTTCAGATGTCTACCAAGAGTCATTTTCTTTCCGAGGGCGTGTTATCAGTTTCATGAATATATACTCTGCATTTCATTAGGCATTCTTCTAGCAAAACACGATTCTGAGTCATTTCTGAAATATCTGCTCTCACCTGCAAGTTGTTTCTCAGTTTTTACAAAAATTGCCTTTTCTACTTACTGGCAGAAAAGTTTAATACCGCACAAGCCTAAAATGGGTATGCTGAGAAAAACACAAGCACACCTATGGAGTTGTGGCCGTAACAGAGCATCGTGCTCTGGGCCACAACCTCCATCAACGGAGGTTAATCCATCTCTGGGCACAGCCTTGCAAGGGAAGGCTGAGTCGGAAGCAAATTTCCGGATGATGGATATTCACCACTGTGGTTTTCCCAGAGCGTAAGCCAGAATGAGGTTTAGCGAGCTTGTCAGAGAACGCCAAGTAAAAAGGTAAAAAGCTGCTCTATGAATCAGGATCAGAGAGTGTTCGGGTCCCAGCCCCACAGCGCTGTAAACAACCACTCACTCATTGTCAGCTCCAGCCCAGCCCAGCCTTGCCCCGGTTCCCAGGGGACACGTTCTCTAGAATGAACGAGAAAATATATCCTCCCTCATACCAGCTATTAATGTGTTTCTTTCAACTAGAGGTATATATGTCTCTAACTGTATCTGTTGTAAAAATTGTCCGGCTTGCCCCCCGGACGCCCACCAACCCAGAGTCCCAGTCTGCAGTGATGCACTACTGGGTCTCTGTCCAAAGTGATCCCATTCGGTTTAAGAGCTCGCTTTTGAAGGACACTCAGGGACAGGCATTGACCCATAACTCTGCTCCGTCCCAATTCCTTGGGGGTGTAACCACTCCATCCCGTTCGAGGATCATCTGCTCTCTGAAGTACATGCCTTTGAGATGAAGGGTTTATTCTCCCTCTGCGAGTAGGGCTTTGACAGTAGATATCCACAAAAGATCCCCAAGAGCTTCTGGAAGCTTGGTTCTTGGAAGCCACCCGAACAGGCCTCTCTGTGTGCATGGAATTGCTGTCTATGCCTCTCTCCTTGACTGCACGAGTCCCCGGTGGGAATCTTAGCCTCTTGGGGCTCCGACCAATTGCTTTCAGTGCAAGAGAATTGTTCTTGCTTCTTCTCGAACCACTGTGAGAAACTGGGTGTGACCGCATAGAAGTGTTGTTGTGGATCCCGGGATTTGCAACCCAGAACGGATAAAGAAGAACATTCCATAGTCAACTCGTTTCAACCACCTGTCTCTTTTTTCTTTTTCACGTTTGCTGTGGCAAACTTGTATCCAAAATGCTATGAGGGATACGATGTGATAAGTTATATCTCCCATTCCTGTCCCCGCAGAACAGAAAGGTCCAGCAGGAGAGATGAGCCAATAAGCCAACTCTAACCCAGGCTAAGTCAGATGCAGCCCTCCTAGAGTTTCATATATGCCTTTAAAATATATATCTTTTCATTAAAAAAACCCCTTTTTTAGTGTTTTTATTTATTGTTGAAAGAGAGAGAGAGAGAGACAGAGCATGAGCGCGGGAGGAGCAGAGAGAGAGGGAGACGCAGAATCCGAAGCAGGCTCCAGGCTCTGAGCCATTAGCACAGAGCCTGACGCGGGGTTCGGACCCATGAGCCGTGAGATCATGACCTGAGCTGAAGCCGGACGCTCGACCGACTGAGCCACCCAGGCGCCCCTAAAATATATATCTTTTCAAGTAAATACCCTTGAACCACCTTGGCCATTAATATACCAGGGCCTATAACAGGGACTAAATTAGTTCCTTCATGAGCAGGTTGGGAAGCCTTTCATGACACTGCTGCCCCTAGGCCACCAAAGTCCAGTTTCAGCAACGTCCTCTGAGTCAGGTTGGTGCAATTCTTTGAACAGCCTCTTGCATTTTGCTTCTGTTGTTTTATAAGAATGAACAGGAAACAGAATGGATGTGTATGATAGTAATAAGAAGCTTCACCTGGGTGCATTGAAAGAGGGGAGGCCACGCTGAAAATCACTGGAAATACTGAAGGCTTTCATTCAATCGTGCATGCATTTCCTCAGTAGCCATTGAACAGCTACGGTATACAAACAACTTTTCCAGGCACAGACCAAGGTCCCTGTCCTCATGGAGTTGAGTCTAGGGAACAAACAAGATACATAAAATATGGAGTGTAGACAATGAAAAGGACCAACGATGAAAGAGCAAAGCAGGAAAAGGCTGAGGAAGTAAAATCGGGGGACAGTATACTTTTTAAAAAATTTTTTAAAATGTTTTAATTTATTTTTAGAGGCAGAGAGAGAGACAGAGCAAGTGGGAGAAGGGCAGAGAGAGAGAGAGAGGGAGACACAGAACCTGAGGCAGGCTCCAGGTTCTGAGCTGTCAGCACAGAGCCCGACGCGGGGCTCAAACTCGTGACCCGCAAGATGATGACCTGAGCTGAAGTCGGATGCTCATCCGACTGAGCCACCCAAGAGTCCCTGGGGAGCGGTATACTTTTAAAAGGAGGGCCTCTCCCAGGACAAGGTAACTTTTGAGTAAAACTTGAAGGAAGTAAGAAAAGGACATGGATACCAGGAAGAAGAGAAATCTAGGCAGAGAGCAGCATGTGCAAAGGTCCTGAGGCTGGTGCTGACAGTGTGGTAATGGCTTTCTCCTGGTGTCGATGTACGTGTCTGAGTCTGGGTTGGCCTAAGGGGTGCAAAGGAGCATTTACAACAGGTGCTTGTGCGGGAGAGCTGGGACATGAGCCATTCCTGAAAAGCGTCAGGTGGACTTCACTAAGAGATGACCCACAGCCCAAATGACCAATCTGTGAACGTTGAAAACCAATGAAGTTGGTTTAGCAATGAAACCACCGAAATGATTTCTCTTTCTCTGGTGTTCTCGCTCACTACTTATTCCCAGCGCCTCAAGGGCTGCCCATAGCTACTGCTCAATAAGGGTTTGTTAAATGGATGTTTCAGGAGGCCTGCGGGGACCTTCAGTGTGGCGGTTGTCAGGGAGCGTCCTAGGCCTTGGATGAGTGTCTGTGCGGGACCTGCACTGCCTAACAGCCATGCTTGGAGACCGTGGGCTAGTCGCCTGGGGGCAGTGGGGCCAGGGGCGAGGTTCTGACAGGACCTGGTCTCGGGAACAGCAGGAACAGCAGGAACATCACTGGCAGATCCAACCTGCCCATCTTCAGTAATTGAGTATTTCCAAAGCACCAGAGAAACAGTTATTCAATCCCGTGTATCCTGAGCATGCTCAGTACCACGGAGCCTCAGTTTCCAAACTTTCCAGGCAAACTGCTCTCTCTCTCTCTCTCTCTCATCAACGTGTTAGAGAGAGAGGACTTGCTTCCAAAAGTGCCCTTGCTTTCAAGTTCAAGCCAAAAAGAAGCAATGTGGCTGTGCTTCAAGCTGATCCGTGCAGAATAACCGCAAATGCCAGCCCCGGTGACGGTTTCTAATTGAATGTGACTTTCTTTGTTAACGCCTGTCCTTGCCCCCAGCAGCAAACTGACAACCGGGACTTGCCTTTGTGAGCCGAAGTGATGTAGCTGATAACCAACAGCTTGTCTTAATTTTTTCCTGATAATCTCACCGTACTTTTAATGAGATCGGTGGCACACGCTTCATTTCTGGGGCAAATTAATCTGTCCTTGCAAAACAGGGTGTCAGCGATTTTTATTTCCTTTGTGTCTGCCACAGAACGGGTTGTGTTTTCAGTGGCAGTTGATGCAACCTAGTATTTCGGCTGTTCTGCGGGAAGGACAAGCTTTTGCCAAGAGCAATAAAGCCAGCGTGACCACCATCACACCTCAGAAGATCGAAGTCTGGAAAGTGGTCTGCCGGCGTGTCTCCTTTCATTGTCCAGGTTGAAGTAGGTTGTGACTTAGCAGAGGGCTGGCGAGATGGGCGAGGGAGCCAGCCAGCCGCTCTGCCTCTAGGCAGCCTGGTCGTGAGAAGCAGCGTGGCTGCGGAACGTGGCCCTCTGTCCCTTCTGGGCTTTCACACCTGCGTCCCGTGTGGTGGTGACCTGGGCTTATGCCGTTGTATCGCTTGAGCCAGGAAGGGGGAAGCTGCTCTGGTAGCTGAGCACGTGGTACCCACGTCTTCCGTGGTCTCATTTCCGAGGTCTTCTTGCCATCGGATCAAATCCTCTATCAGAACTGGAAGGGTTTGGGCCACAGCATCAGTCATTATGGCAGTCGCCACGTTCTTTGCGTGGAGTTTTGACCTGGGCAGGTCGCGGAACAACACTTAGAATTAGCCATCTCTTTCTCAAGCCAGACAGAAAACGACGGGGCCAACTGAGTTTGCAAATGCTGCTTTTACAGTTTTAGACTCCTAGAGTTTGACCTGGGGCATTTCATGCTGTGAGGGGTCCCATCAGAGAAGGGAAAGAGATGCTGGTATCTTCTTTGATGAGCAAAGCAATGGGGTCCTGGAGGCTATGAAAGTCCCGCAGGGCAGGCTGGGGTCTTCCCATGGCCACCCAACGTGAAGAGCAGGTGGGGCTGGTAGATTTCACTACATCCTCTATTTAATTTCAAGAAACCAGTCAAGGATAAGAGAGGCTTCTCCCGCGCTCTTCTGTCCTGTTAGGGGTTGACCTTACTCTTACGGCTGGCCGTGGATTAGACCACACCTGCTAAAACCCGGCAACACACGGCGATTTTAGGTGTCTGCGACACCATGTAGGAGGGCCCACGGGCCAACTCTCCTCCCTTCCAACTTACTGTTGGCAACCTGGAATGGCCAGTGGGTAGCAGGTGCCCAGAAGGTGAGCGTCTCCCTTGAGCTGAGGTCAGAGTTTTATTTTTCCTGCCTCGGAGTTAAAAGGAGCAAGTCATACAAGTAAGTTATCATGAGGCAGAAGGGACTAGAACCCACTGTAAGCAAACAAAAGCCGGGCATGGGTAGATGTCGTCAACACAGGCCTGGACAGTAGAGCCGTATGGCACTCCGTAGCTCCCCCGCGGGCACGGCTCTTGCAGCCTGTGTGTCCCGTGCTGACATGCCTACGTGCCTGATACAGTCATGAGTAATTTTGGCTCTGAAAAAAGTTGTCCAGTTCAAAAATCACGTTCAAGACCAATGTGCGGGACCGTGTCTTGGGTCACGAGTCTCACCCAGGAGCTTTGGTTAAAGTGATATAGGGGGAAGTTTGGGTCCTCTCAGATGCCCACAGGCCATGTGGATACGGAATCAAGTTAGTCTTTGGACCCGGGTGGGAATGTAGACCAACTGAAAGGTTTCAGAAGAGGCTGACAGCTGTTTCAAGCAAGCCAGAATCCAGATGCAGCCAGAAGCCATGTTCAGTTCATTACTGCTTGCCTCTCAGCCTGCCCCAATTTTTATTTTTTTTTTTAATTTTTTTTCTAATTTTTTTTTTTAACGTTTATTTAGTTTTGAGACAGAGAGAGACACAGCATGAACGGGGGAGGGGCAGAGAGAGAGGGAGACACAGAATCGGAAGCAGGCTCCAGGCTCCGGGCCATCAGCCCAGAGCCCGACGCCGGGCTCGAACTCGCGGACCGCGAGATCGTGACCTGAGCCGAAGTCGGACGCTTAACCGACTGAGCCACCCAGGCGCCCTGCCCCAATTTTTACACCATGGAAACCCTGATACCCTCAGCCTGACCCTTCACTCGGGCAGCACGTTTTTTGTGTTCATGCGAACCTGCCAGCACCCCCGATGGTAACATTTACAGCTTGGAATAAAAACTGATTTGTGGTGCTATGAATAGAACAGCGCATAATTTTGTTTTTTTCACCCGAGGCTATCAGGTTACTTAACGATTCCATACATCTTCATACTCAGAGGGAGGATAAAATAAACTGCTTCCCCTGCTCAGTGGCTTGGCCACCTGAAAAACCCAGCCTCTGAAGTCAGTTCCCAGTGGGAGAAATCGCGCTTTACCACATCTACCTAAATCAGTCTCTGCTGTTCCAGTTCTGACTCAGGATGCTGCACTGTAAACGGAACGGCCACACTGTAAATGTCAGGGTCTTTCATACCAGAGGGAGACTGAACTTCTTTTCTGGGGCACATGGAGTCCCATGATCTAAAAGACACTGCTTTGAAATAATGAAAGTGCTCAGAAGCAAAGAGTGAAGCTTGATCCTGCACAAGAATGATATTGTTTAACCAAGCCTCCAAAGTCTTCATTTCGGGGCTAGGTCAGGTGCTTTTGGAATGTCCCCAGCTTCACCCAAGCAAATCATATACATTCACTGGCACATCCATGCAAATGCATTTAATATAATATATACTCATGAATATGTACAAATATCATGAACATAACCTAGCTAGCAAGTATACATGTTTTATATAAATATATTCATTGCGAAAGTATATTTAAAAAAATTTTTTTTAATGTTTTTATTTATTTTTGAGACAGAGAGAGACAGCATGAGCAGGGGAGGGGCAGAGAGAGAGGGAGACACAGAATCCGAAGCAGGCTCCGGGCTCTGAGCTGTCAGCACAGAGCCCGATGCGGGGCTCGAACTCACAGACTGAGATCATGACCTGAGCTGAAGTCGGACGCCTAACCGACTGAGCCACCCAGGCGCTCCGCGAATGTATATTTTTAATATAAATATCAATAATATGTTGTCAAATGAATGACTTCTTCCTTAAAACAGTCTGTGTCTTAAGTAGTCACCAAGACTCATATATTTCATATGAACATCCCCTCTGTATGTAAATCGATACTTACGGCACATTGCTTTTTATTTTGCCTCATAAAATGGAGAAATTGTTTTCTGATATTTTGGCTCTCCTAAATTTAAAATAGGACACTATTGACATTAAAAAAATAGAACAATATTATAATTCTAGCAGTTACAATTTTTTTTACCCCACCCAGAAAAGGAGTACTTTCCAAGCTTCTGGTTTCTTATTTAAAAACAAAAGAGAAAAAAATGATGACAAGTACAAGCAGAGTAGTATTCAAATTATATTTCAATTCAAAATTAATATTTAAAATAATGTTACTGAAAATCAGTTCCAGACACATGGCAGATTTAAACGTGAAAGATAAAACGATTCCACTTTCAGAGGACGACATAGAATATCTTCACAATATTGGCAAAGGCAAACATTTCTTAGTGAGGATACCAAAGGAGCACGAAAGGAAAAAGGGTTACAATAAGGATATTGATGCAATGTCGGGTACAGAAATGGATTCTCACCTGGGTGAAAAAGAAGGGTGAAAGGCTCAGGAAGAGGGGGTGGTGAGCCCCTTCCCTTATCTTAGAAAGACAGGCTTCAGAGGAGAGTGTGGAATGGCAAACAGGTGACAACTCCTTGGGGACAGAAAGGTTCACAGGCAGCAACACTGTCCAGCTACCACGTGGCAGGGTTCGTAATGTGCTGGCCCTTTAGACACAAGATCTCTTCCATCTTGCTGGTAGCCCAACGAAGCAGAGAGGACACTGAGGGCATTGAGGCTAAGCAAGGTCGGATGACCAGCCCAAGGTCCGGCAGCTCATAAACGGTAACTGGGGAATTGGAGCCCACGTCGGTCTGGCAGGGCACCATGCTAGGTCCTCCTGGATACCGGGCACAGGGCTGGGTCCCCCACCAAGAGATTGCCCAGCGGTCCCCAAGCTCAGCATGAGTTTGTGTCTGCTCCTTTCCTGCCTTTTTCTGGCAAGGGCTCCTATTTGGCCACACGTTCTGTGTTGTTTCATTCAAAATATGAACGAACTCTCTGATAAGAAAAATCGCAATATAATTTAATTCTAAACAAAGCAGGGATTCGAAGAAAAGGCGCTGTTGGCTTTTCTTATAAATTATATTTTCATCGGCAGTCTTTTCGGTTTGAAGATCCTATGATACAATTGGAGGACAGAGAACAATGAGAACAGCTCCTCCCTGTAAGTTCCAAGGTAATTCAATGTGGCGGTTAACTATTGAGTGATTAGAGAAATGTGTCTTGGGACCTGGCCCGGACTCAACGTCCTTGCATCTCCTTCCTTCCATAGCGTCTGCTACACTTCACGTTGCTGGCCGTCAACAGCTGTCAGATGTATGAAGAACGAGATAATCACACTCATTTTGGGGGCTCAGGCTATAGGAGCACTTGGGTGCCAGGTAGCATGTTGATATCAATTAAAAACACCAATACCCACCTGCTGAGGTTAGTGGCATTAAGAGAGTCGGTTCGGTGCACATGCCTGGATATCAGGCGTTTGCTTCTAAGGGTTAATCCTGTGACTGAGACTCAAAAAGAAACTTCAAGAATTAATGTTCAAACTTCCAGGTTGAATGTAACACCCATGTGATGTAGGGTATGAAAAAAAATCTGTAGCGCAGGTTTTGAATAGATTCCTTCGTGTGTGAGCCTAAGCGTGTGTGTGTGTGTGTGTGTGTATGTGTGTGTGCGTGTGAGTGTATTTGACCCTTGGCGATGTCAAGGATGTGCACAGAGCTTTGTTGAGGTCCCAGTTTCTCTTCATGTCC
Source organism: Panthera uncia (assembly GCF_023721935.1). Classification (NCBI taxonomy): domain Eukaryota; kingdom Metazoa; phylum Chordata; class Mammalia; order Carnivora; family Felidae; genus Panthera; species Panthera uncia. The sequence goes on from NW_026057579.1 coordinate 4,161,769, forward strand.
CAAGTCTCCGATCAGGAGCTGTGCCTCTAATACCCATTGCTCCTTGAAGCTCGAGACCCTTGCTACTCGACGTGCAGACCTTGGATCGGCAGCAATGCGTCCCCAGGGAGCTTGTAAGAAATGCAGAATCCCCAGCTTCACTCCAGACCTAAACAATCAGAACGTGCCTTCTACCGAGACCCTCTGGGGACCCAAATAGCCACGGGCATTTAACAAGCTGAGAAACGCTGCCCTGCAGTGTGAATGCAGGTGACATTCTCTCCTCCTACTCTTTAGAGCATATTTCTACGGTTCTTCAGATCCTTGCTTTGGTGATTTTGTAATTAAACATGCTTAGGGACTGAATAGTTTAAAACTTGTTTGGCTTTCTCATGTTTGCTTGGCATCATGTCTGCAGTCTGGGGTTTCCTGGTCAGATGTGTTTTCTCACCACACTGCTCCCCAAGCTCTTCTCTGGAGAACAGAATTACAGAGGAACGGGGTTCTGCAGCCAGAGGAACACTGGAAGCTTGCAGGATCTGGTCTCCTATGGGGCCGTCCAAGGGATGTCTCTGGGACCAGATGTCATCAGCACTAATGGTAGACTAGCAGAATATTTGGAACTGAGCTACAGCCCAGTCTCTGTCCTAGTAGGTGCCTACATTTGCGATCACATTTTTTTTTGTTTGCTAAGAAAACAACTCCCTCCCCAATTTAGACAAAAACATGTTTAAAATTCTATCATTCTATCTAAAATTCTATCATTCTATCAGCCACTTCGATTTTTTTACATAAATGACTAATGGATTTAAAGGCCAGGCAGTTTTTAGAATCTCTTTTCCTTCTTGGATTTACCCCACTATTCCTGGCTTGAGTGCAGTGAGTTTTCATGAAATTTGTTCTTTGTTGCTTTAGTGTGAACTCGTTGCAGGTATCACTCTCAGGCTCTGTTTTCCTCACTGCCTTTCCTTTCCAGCAGCCTCCATCTCTGGTTACTCACCCACATCTCATCCTTACTTGCCCCCACCCCGACTCCCAGGCCCCCAGCTCACTGTGGCTAGATACCCTGGGCCCCTACGTTTCTCACTGGGCCCTCAGTCTTATGTTCTACTTTTTAAAAATAATTTTTAAGCTTATTTTACTTATTTTGAGAGAGGACAAGAGCATAGGAGGGGCTAAGAGAGAGAATCCCAAGCAGGCTCCGCAATGTCTGCGCAGAACCCCATGGGGGGCTCGAACTCACGAACCTCGAGATCATGACCTGAGCCAAAATGAGGAGTCGGACGCTTGACCGATTGAGCTACTCAGGTGCCCCAGTCTCATATTCTAAAAGGAAAAGCCTGGGAACCTTGACTCCCCAGTTCACCAATAAGAGACCCCATTGCAACTTACATCCATGCTTTACTGTTTTTATGGCCCATTCATGAAAATGGCATTCATGGTGGATGTCCCCATATCTCGCAGAGATCCAGCCACATTTCCGATCAGAAACCCACCCCAGCCTCACCGGCTCGGAGGCAGGGGACAGGCAAGAGGCCTTCAGGGACTCCAAGGTTAGCTGGGGCCTCCTGTCTTCTGTGCGGATCAGCGCACACATTCATGACGTGGCCCTGTGTTCTCAAGCTGTATGGAAATCAGTTTTTTTGTAAAGCCAAATAATATTTTAATTGCACTGGGGGAGAGCTGTCCTGCAGTGGTCGTTTGCACGATGAAGAAGCCTCCTGCGATGCAGTTAACTTAATAAAAGCCTACCCTGGCATCTCAGAATTTCTTAAAACAGTGCACACACCACACATGCATATAAATACATTGATCGACACACAGATATATTAGATAGAGTCATGGTAGCAGCTATACAAGTAACCCCAACACGCCAGTGGCTTAAGGCTTGGGGAACAATCTGGCAATGTCCCTCCTGGGTGTCAGGCCTTCTCCTTTCCCTAGTGATTCAGAGACCCTGGCTTCTTCTATCTCATGGTTTTCCACCATTCCGGAGGCCTTGGAGGCCTCTGCACCCGGGCAGCAGAAGACAACGGAGAAATTCCATCTGCCTCTCGGAGCCTTGGCCTGGATAAGACCCATGTCACCTCCTGCCATCTCCCATTGGTGACAACCGGACTCATGGCCACCATAGGCCGCAGCGGGCTGAGCCATGCAGCTTCTGGCCACAACTTGGCATGAAGAGGTTGACAAAAACGCCTTCTCTGCCTCCCCTTGAGTGCTTATTCAAGGGTTTAATAAGCAAATTTCCTCTTAGATGTCTAACACTTCCTACGTGGAAGTTTGAGTGACTGCTGGTATCTTTAGTATATGGAAAGTGAATTGAGGCCCTAGGGAAATTTATTTGCATTTTTGGCAGGTGTGGGAGGAGAAGCACAGATCCTAAGGGCTTCCTGTGCTTTGCAAAGTCTGCTTTTTTCATCTTCACGATATTGATTTTAATTTGAAAAAAAAAAAAAAAAAGCAAGCAAGCGAGAGAGAAGTTAATTGCACAGAAGCAGCTTTGTGGTCTGTCACATAATGACACAAGACTCGGGGCTGTGGGGGACATGGGGCCTGTGTACCTCACCATCTGAATTCCTTTGGGCCTGGTTCTCGGGGTTCCAGAGGAATCATTAACCCTTTGCAGAACTGACCCAGGGCTCAAGCCTGCTTTGCACTGTTGATACTTCTCTGGATCATAGCCTTACTGAAACCTGGAAATAGTATTTGGGTTTTTTTCCCCCTAAAACATAGATGTACCAAGTTCTTGTGAAACCGTAAGTAATCCAGTAAGCAAAACACGGCCCCGATCTCATTTGTTCTGAGTGCGAACATCACATTAATAAGGGCTGGGAGGGATCCAGCCTTGTGCCTGGAGACACGGGGCCTTGGAAGGAAGAACCCAGAAGTGGAGACACATAGACTTAGGTGTCTCCTAGTTCTGCCACCTGAGAGCATCTGACCTTGGGTGAGAATCGTAGTTTCTTAGGCCTCTGCTGCCTTATCTATGAAGTGGGGCAAAATCACACACTTTGCAGAGTTGCTGTGTTGGTTGGAGACGCGGGGTACAGAGGCTGCCCCGCGAGTGGAGGGTGGGAGGTGATTTCCGTGGAATGCACTCCTCTCTCCGTGTTCCCTCCACCTCCTGGGGAAAGAGTCCCCCTCAGCCCCCTCCTCCCTGCTTTGACCATCATGCAGGGCTGACTCCAGTCCCAGTCCCAGATCAGATCTCGAACTAACCCGGTTTATTTGCCCTGAACCCCATGTTTGTTTCTCTGTACAGCGCCTTCTCTTCAGGGTCTCACCGGCCTTACCCAAACATGTGCCCAATACTCCTCTCCTCTTTCCCCACCGGGCATCTCCTCCTGCCTCCTCTGTTCCCATCTCCTCCCGTCCTCACTGCTCAGGTGCCTGGACGGTACCTCTTCCCCTTCCCTCTTCTCTCTCCGTCTCCGATGGCCTCCTTTCTGCTTCCCCACCAGCCCCTGTTCTTGCCTCAGCACCTTCCGTGGCTCCAGTCTGCCCTCCACTTCGAGGCCAGTTGCCTCTTCCTACAGCTTCCTGCCCTTGGCAGCCAGTGCACCCCGCCTGCCGCCCACCCAGCAAGAGATTTGCTGGCGGCCGTCCGGCTCTAAGAGTCCTGAGTCTGAAAGAAACCCTTCATCTGATGGCCAACGTCCTGCGGGCTAATCTCATCTTATTCCTCGAGCTCCTTCTCCTGCCCAGATGAAATCATTCCAGTTCAATCTGCTTGAACTAAACGTTAGCCAATCAAAGCTATATATTGATATATAGATATATATTGATATATAAAGATATATATTGGTTATATTGGATGTTCATAAGAAGAATCCAGCTCTGTGTTCCCTACTGTAGTTTCCGAACTCACCCCCCTTCCCTTTCAGTCTTCCCTTGCCTAGAATATATCCTTCACTTCCCACTCTCTTTTCTTTCTCTTTTTACCCGCTCCTTCCTTCGCAAAGTCTCTCACCCACGGGTGTTGGTGTGACAATGGGGGGCGGGGGGTGGGGGTGGGGGTTGCGTGCTGGAGGGCAGTAGTGTGCATAGAGAAGACTGGGTCCAAATGAATGGGTTTTAAAGGGATGTTGCAAGTAGTATTATTTTTTTATTGAAGTACATCAAACACAGTGTTGTATTAGTCTCAGGTGCACAATATAGTCATTCGACTATACTATACATTATTCAGTGCTCATCACAAGTGCTCTCCTTAATCCCCATCACCTATTTCCCCCCCGTCCCCCACTTCCCCTCTGGCAACTGCCAGTTTGCTCTCTGTGTTTAGGAGTCCATTTTTTTCACTTGCCTCCTTTGTTTGTTTTGTTTATTCAATGATACATAGGAGTGAAATCATATGGGACATGTCTTTCTGTGTCTGACTTAATTCCTTTAGCATTATACTTTCTAGCTTCACCCATGTTGTTGCCAATGGCAAGATTTCATTCCTTTTTATAGCTGAGTAATATTCCATTGTGTGTGAGTGTGTGTGTGTGTGTGTGTGTGTGTGTGTGTATACCACATCTTCTTTACCCATTCATCTATTGATGGACACTTGGGTTGCTTTTGTATCTTGGCCATTGTAAATATCGCTTCAATAAACATAGGGGTGCATATTACTGAATTAGTGCCTTCAGTTTCTTTGGGTAAATACTTAGTAATGGAAATACTATATCATATGGCGTTTCTATATTTAACTTTTTGAGGAAACTCCATACTGTTTTCCACCGTGGCTGCACCAATTTGCATTCCCACCAGCAGTGCATGAGTGTTCCTTTTTCTACACGATGTCAGAAAAATGTTAGAATTATTAAACTTTCAAAAACTTAGTTTCCTTAAGCTTTAGAGTTCAACTTATAAGTTTATTATTTTACTTACTAGTCCTATTAATTATACCTCCCAAATATTTTAAATAGCCTTAAACATCTAATATATTTCATTGTCTTCTTAAGCACTCCCAATGTCTGTGACAAGCAGAACTTTCCAGGCATTTAAAACATTTTGTAACTCCACTGAATTAAACTTACAACGCATATTACACTTGATTATATGATTTATTTATTTATTTATTTATTTATTTTTAACGTTTATTTATTTTTGAGACAGAGAGAGACAGAGCATGAACGGGGAGGGTCAGAGAGAGAGGGAGTCACAGAATCCGAAGCAGGCTCCAGGCTCCGAGCTGTCAGCACAGAGCCCGACGCGGGGCTCAAACTCATGGACCGTGAGATCGTGACCTGAGCCGAAGTCGGACGCCCAACCGACCGAGCCACCCAGGCGCCCCGTTGATTATATGTTTTATAACCACCAGGCTAATCTCTTGGATTTGTCAAAAAAATTCTGAAATATTATAAACCCTTTAAAGGTGAGACATACCCCGATTGCTCACTTAAAATTAGTGTGTTAATTTATGGGCCTGATTTATTCCCTCATTTCTCTGCTCAATTATGACCTTGTGGGTTAAGAGGCACATGTCCAATGTCACAAGACCAAGCAAATTGGAGTTTCCACGTCAAGGACCCACTGGAAGGATTTGGGCTAAGGATCTGGGTTTGACTTTCCCAGCCATGTTTATATCTACTGAACCATAGGTGCCACCACTTGCCAAGAGATTGGTCCCTCTGACCATGGCCCTTCCATCGAAGGTGCGGTCATCCAACTCTGGGTCCCTTTGAATCTGCCACTGCCTGAATTTGCATTTCTGGTTGTCTTCTTCATCCCCGTTCATTCTGGCATTGGCAACCCTCCACTGCCCTCCAATCAGGCCTTCACTTCCTCCTATCAACCATCAGAACCTCTTTCACCTTCATAGGTGCTTTCTGTGGAAGGGATTCTCTTCTCTTGCTGGATAAGCCCCAAACTCTCAGGGATGTTAAACTGACATACAGAAGGTTCTGCATCTGTCGCAGGCTCTGCCTCTGACATTGAAACCCTGCCCAGGACGGGCGCCTTGTCAGGACGGGGTCCCTCTCTTTCTCTGGGCCCGTTGAGGACCTGTTGTGCATGGTGTGGAATTGCCTGTCTGATCTCACATGTCTTTGAAACTGCAGTGGGTGCTGTATGATTCACATCCTCTCCTCCCGGTCCCCGTGGTCTGTATCATGTTCTAGGCAAGCAATACATAACTGTTGTCCTGCTGAATGCACTTACCCAGTGATGGAGGGCCAGATTGGGGCATGCTTAGCACAGGGTCAGACAGGCGACTGATAGCAGGGGCAGGATCCGCATACCCACCCCCATCAGCTGTACCACATTTCACCTCTTTCCACTTCTAGTTTAGCTGCTAACATAAAACTAATGTGTCTGCTCTTATCCCCGTATTCTCAAGGTGGCTTTTAACGGTAGAAACACTAATTCATATACCCTACATGAGAGAGACGCTGAGATCTTAAAATGTCATCACACTCTTGGTCCCTGGGGTTGCAACCATGGTCCCTCACTGCAGTTGTGGGAAAACGTTCACATCTCTGTTCAGCGCAGCTTTGTGAAGCTGTAAAAACTGCACGAATGCCGTCATCTGGCGGGCTGGCTAGCTTAGGCTGACAAAGAGGGGTGTGTATCAGATCTTATATTTGCGAGGCCTTTTTGGTAGCAAGACAGAGCAAACTCAGAAAGACGGAGGTCCCACAAGAAAGGAGAATTTTGAGAAGATTCAGAAGTATCTTTTTATTTTTTATTTTATTTTTTATTTTTTTTTTAATGTTTTTTATTTATTTTTGAGACAGAGAGAGACAGAGCATGAACGGGGGAGGGGCAGAGAGAAAGGGAGACACAGAATCGGAAGCAGGCTCCAGGCTCTGAGCCATCAGCCCAGAGCCCGACGCGGGGCTCGAACTCACGGACCGCGAGATCGTGACCTGAGCCGAAGTCGGACGCCTAACCGCCTGAGCCACCCAGGAGCCCCAGATTCAGAAGTATCTTATAGGATCAGAGAGAGGTTTGAACAGAGAGGCGTGGGAAGGGGTGGGACGCAGGTCTTGCCAGCCGGGTCCCTGCCGTTCAGAGTGGGCGGCAGGAACATAGCAGATGGAGTCACAGGCCTGTGGATGGTGATGGCGATGGGTTTGTCATTTTCTAGATTTGCAGACTTCCTCCAGGTACCCAATTTCTTCACCGCAGGCTGAGCTGGCCTTAGGGAACACACGGGTAGAACAGGAGGTTTGGTTCTCATGGAAAGGATTTCTGCCTCTGGAGCACGTGGTATGCTGAGTCACAAAAATGTTAGGAGGAAGAAATGGGAATTGACTGATACTTTGAGAGAGAAAGGGGCGTGCATGTGAGAACGAGTCTTCTTGGTCCTTGAGGAAAGAGACCCAGTCTGGGGGCTGGCTCCCTACACACCCCTTGCAGAAGTCCATCAGATAGTACTGGAGATTTCTTCCTGAGGCCGCCCAGACTGGAGACAGGGCAGGCTTCTGATCTGCTCTGTCTGGATCCATGCGGCCTCCCACTCGAGGACGAGGCGGGTCCAAGTTCCCCTGTGGTGATCAACCAGCAAAGGAAGGGCTGATATGGAGGGACAGGCAGGAGTGAGGCTGAAGTCACAGGAGCCTCCTCCCGCTGCCGCCAGCCATGGGGTCGCCCCAGACAAGCCTCGCTTTGCTTGCTCACCCGTGAACTGGGTGGTTGGACTACACGGATCCTTCAGTTTTCCAACAGGCTTGGGATTTGACTATTGCAAATTAACGATGGGATTGGAACGTTTTTCTAAGTGAATGACTACCACCTCTCCAAGTAGTTCCAGGGAAATATGTTTTCACATCATATTTTTTTGCAGAGTTCTGGATTTCAGTTTACATATCTGGAGATGCCACGTTTAGAAATTGGTGAGTACATTTGAGTATCCCAAGTCCGGGGAAGGGTCTGGCCAGATGGTGTTCAGAGGCTGAAGTGGAAGAACCTGGAAGACTCTCCTCCATCTGGAGCCAGGGCTGAGCCACATGTCTCTGCCACCGACTCCACCAAAGCAGCCCCGACAGATGGAATCAGGATTGAGTTTGGTGATGATTATGGAGCCTGCTAAGGGTCTGACGATCTTTGAAGACGCGGCACGTGACCTGATTTTTCTTTTTATCGTTTTTTGTTACATGTTTATTTATTTTAAGAGAGAGAGTGTGAACGGGAGAGGGGCAGAGAGAGACGGAGAGAGAGAATCCCAAGGAGGTTCCATGCTATCAGCACAGAGCCCGATGTGGGGCTCGAACCCACGAACGGTGAGATCATGACCTGAGCCGAAATCAAAAATTGATCGCTTAACCGACTGAGCCACCAAGGCACCCCTCTCTTTATCTTTTCATAATTAAAAAAATTTTAATTGTGGTGAAACATACATAACATAAAATTTACCATCGAACCAGTTTTATTTTATTTATTTATTTAAAAAAATGTTTATTTATTTTTGAGAGAGACAGAGACAGAGTGTGAGCGGGGCAGGGGAAGAGAGAAAGGGAGACAGAATCCGGAGCAGGCTCCAGGCTCTGAGCAAGCTGTTAGCACAGAGCCTGATGCAGGGCTCGAACTCACAAACCGTGAGATCATAACCTGAGGTGAAGATGGACGCTTAACCAACTGAGCCACCCAGATGTCCCCCATCGAACCAGTTTTAAATGTACAGCTCAGTAGTGTTAAATACATTCATGATGTGGTGCAACCATCACCCCCATCCATCTCTAGAACTTCTCCCGTCATCCCAAACTGAACCCAGACCTTGTTTTCAATTCTTCTGGATAAATACCCAGACGTGGAATGACTGGATCATAGAGTGATTCTTTTTTTTTTTTTTTTTAACTTTTTTTTTTCCTTTGAGAGAGAGAGAAAGAGAGGAGGCACAATCAGGGAAAGGGCAGAGAGGGAGGGAGAGAGAGAACCCCAAGCAGGCTCTGCATTATCAGTGCAAGGGGCTCGATCCCACCCACTGTGAGATCATGACCTGAGCCGAAATCAAGAGTCGGAGGCTTAACCAACTGAGCCACCCAGGCACCCCGTGGTGATTCTATTTTTGATTATTTGAGGAGCTGCTCTATCGTTTCCCATAGAAGCTGTACCAATCTACTTTCTTGCTAACAGTGCACAAGAGCTCCATTTCTCCCCAAAATCCCCAACACTTGCTATTTTCTTGTGTGCATGCATGTGTGTGTGTGTGTGTGTGTGTATGTGTGTGTGTGTGCGTGTGTGATTTTTCTTTTTGTGACCACATTTTTTTTCTGGCTGGTTCTCACACAGGCTTTCCTTGCCTCTCTCTAGCTTTGGGGACTGGCTGTTTTCCCAGGCGCAGCACCTTGGCCTGGGGAAGCCGTGAGAACTCAGTGCCTTTTGAAGGAGAGTTTGGTTTCTGCAGTGAAAGAAACTTCATGCATGGGGAGCGTGGGAAGTCTTCCTGTTGCTAAGGAATGAAGTTGTCATGTAAACGGACCAATAGACCTGAGGAAGGGGACGGTCCTTCCAGGCTGGCGGGTCCTGTCTGCTGATGGATCCAGAGCAGTGGGGTTGGAAATGGACCATAAGAGCTGCTTATTGCCAGGAACTGAGCAGCCTGTGTGACTAAGGAATTCCTTTTGTCCTGTGTGCTAGTGAGGGGGTTGATAGAGAGATGTTGGTGTCTGTCTCTCCTGGGCAAGCCCGGCCCTCTCAGAACATTTTGTCTTCTGGGGTACCTGGGTGGCTTAGTCGGTTAAGCCTCTGACCTCGGTTCAGGTCATGATCTCACAGCCCGTGAGTTTGAGCCCCGCGTGGGGCTCCGTGCTGACAGCTCGGAGCCTGGAGCCTGCTTCAGATTCTGTGTCTCCCTCTCTCTCTGCCCCTCCCCTGCTTGCACTCTGTCTCTGCCTGTCTCTCTCAAAAATAAAGAAACGTTAAAAAAAGGGTTTTTTTGATAAATAAAAGAACATATTATGTTCTGCCAGGAGGCTAATTTAAGAGATTATGCCTCGATGTTCACTTTTTCCTTGAGTAATGTTGTGAACTTCCTTTCTTTTCTGAGGCCAGTAGTAGAAATCCAGTTATGTTTCCATGATATTGCTGCTTAGGATGAAATTCTTTCTAAGAAGTGTAAGATGTCACTGAGCAAAGGATGAGAGCCTTGTTCTGTAGTGTTCTAGAGTGCTATAAACACTGTCGTGAGGGGTGGGGGGACGCAGGCATGGAGGGAAGGGAGGAATCAAACCACTGCCAAAATAAATACCAGAGAAAGCCCCCAGGCTCCTTGATGTGTAGAATTTCCTCTGAGCTCTCTGCAAGACCCCAGGGACAGCCATTCATCACTTAATGCATTGAAGCAAATCATATAAAAAGGCTGGACAGATTTTTCTTTGAATTTAAAGTTGATTTAGAATGTAGAATAAGAAATATTGCCCTTGCCGTGTAAATAACTTTTGAGGGAGTCGTGTCCCCGCTCTATGGGAGTGCTGTAGATCCTGACCATAAGCGTTTAGTGTGTCCCTTCCTGCCCTTCCTAGGGTGAGGGCGTGGGGGGGTCTGGCATGGAGCCCCCTACCCAGCCACCTTCTTTGCCATTTACTCTTTTTCTTGCCCACCCTCTCTCTTACCCATGACCACCCCCCACCAGCCAACATGCTTTTCATCTCTGTTTTGCAAAATCCTTTTTCCTTGACCCCTCAAATATCAAAGTAGGATTTGGCAAACAGTCACATGTTGGTGCGACACTTTTAAGTGGACTCACTTCAGACTAAAGCGTGTGATGGGTTTTATAGTTTGCTTTAGGCTACCATTTAAATGACTTGGATAATGAAATGGACAACCGGGTGGACTAAAATAAGAGTCTCATCTGAGTTGGACAGCAAAGAACCATCCCTCCTTGCCTCTCGAACAGCGGCCATCATGGTTTCCGTGACCTTTGAAGCTGATTCTGAAATCAGTTCTTACTTCTGCATCAGTTCATAAGTTATTGGGGAAATTAGTGAGAGTTTGCTTTTGCTAAGAGTCTGTTCATTTGAACGGTAACTTCTTGCCCTAACACATCATATTCACGGGTACTTCAGTTGAGCAAAGTAATAAATAAAACATTTGTTGAATTTTAGATCCAAAGAAACATGTTAGGAGGATTAAATACTCTTCGACCTTAATAAGGTCTCCCATGAGGAATTTGTCTTCAGTAAATCACAGAACAGGGTCTACTGGCCAGCCAGGTCAAATTACCTCCAATCATGGTCGGCTGATTTGATGCAGTTTGTTATTTTCCCCTTGTCTTTACCTGTGTGTTTTGCTCAATATTTATTGAGGCTCAAGGCACTGTAGAACAGCTCAGCCAGAAACCGTGCCTGTTCCTCATTTGTTCACTCATTCTATTGAGCACCTGCTATGTGCCAGACTCTATGCCAAAACTTCTATTCAGGAGCAATATTTCAGTGAAGTTGGTATGGGCTAAGACATACAATAGAAGACTTAGGGAATAGACATGATGTTGCATATTAATCCAAGATAATCAGAAGATGTACTAATTATCTAAAACAGGTTTAAAACAATAAGCACTTACTCTCACAGTTTCTGTGGGTCAAGAACATAGACATGGCTTAGCTGGACATCTTCGGCTCAACACCTCTGATATGGGTGTTGTCAAGTTGTTGGTCAAGGCTGTGGTCTCATCTGACGGCTCACCTGGGGCTGGTAGTATCTGCTTCTAGTTTTACTCATGTTGTTGTTGGCAGGCCTTGTTCCCTCATCACCTGGGCCTCTCTATAGGGCTGTCTTATCATGTAGAAGAAGCTAGTGTGAGAGCACAAAAAAAACAGAAGCTCAGTCTTTTTATACCTTGATCTCAGAAGTGACATTCCATCACTTCTGCCATATTCTTTGTTAGAAGAGAGTCAGGAAGTCCAGCTCAGACTCAAGGAGATGAATTATACAGAGGTATGAATACCAGGAGGTGGCTTCTGGCCTTAATATATCATATTAATGTGTAGTTTAGTCAGACATGTTAATAAATAAAACTTATGTTTACTTTTAGACCCAAAGATAAATGTTGGGATTTATTAAGTAGTATTCTAACTTCATATTACAAATAGTGTTCTCCCAGGAGGTATGAGAGGCCATCATCAAATGGGGGATATCTGAGAGGCTATCGACTACAGAAGGTGTGTTAGTTAGGAATTGGATTTGGCTGCTCAGTGGCTTAAGCACATAAGCATTTATTTTTCTAACATAATGAGAAATTTCGAGGCAGATAATTACTGGCCTTTGCTCAGAGGCTAAGGGCTTTGTGTCTCTTCCAGCTTTTTTGCTCATGGCCTCAAGGTCACTGCTAGAACTCCTGCCTTCATGTCTGCATTCCAAATGGCAGGAGGGTAAGTGGGGAATGGGGGGAAGAAGGCGAAAAGACTACCAGCCCAGTCTCTTCCTCCTTTGTTCTAGGAAGTGCCACTCAACAAGCTCCATTCACATTTCCATGGCTGTCCCTACCTGTTGCAGACCCTGGGGAATGGTAACTGTATGAACCATTTATCTCAAAGTGCCCACTGCCTCCAGCCTTTCCCCCAGCTCATGGCTACAGAGACCTGACTACTTTGCTACACCACCACGCCCCCCTCTCAAGCTGATCTTGTGTCCCTCAAGCCAATAAGCTGATCTTGTGCCCATCAAGCCAATCATGGCCTCTGTTAGCAGCTGCTCTTGTGTTCTATGAGTTTGTGTGACCAGGCAGGGGGATTCCAGTACTCTCCCTGGAGCCTGCCCACTCTCAAGCTGACAAGGAAGGAAGCATTAGACTTTTATCGTTATGAATGGGAGTACAGAAATCACGGTACAGACAGCTTGGGAAGCCTAATTCAAATATCAGAAACTAACTTGGGGAAGTTGACAGTGTGAAACATACTTAAGAACAGGGTCATTCATATGTCCGTTCGATAACGATCTGGCGAGTGTCTGGCGTGTGCATGTCACTGCCAGGGCCACCCCAGTGAATAAGAGAGGCAAGCATGTGGGCACCTTTGAGAGACCCAGTGCCACCCTGTTTTGCCAGGGACTTAAGTCAGAGTCCTAGAATCCCATCTGCCTCTCTTGCCTATTCCTTATGATAGTGAGTAGTTAGAAGCTGGGAGTCCCAGAGAAAGACGGTCCAGGTTCGAGTCCCTGCCTTGCCAGTCCTGTGTCCCCTCGGGTGAGCTGCTGAATGTCTCTGTTTCCTCGTTTATAAAGTACCTGCCTTATGAAGTTGTGGGAGGATTATGTGAGAAGATACATACTGCTTAGCATAGGGCCAGGGGCACTGTAAAAGCTTTGCACATGTCAACCACATAGATGACGGTGCCGATAAAGATGATGGTGATGACAGGGACGACGACGGTGATGGTGACTGTTTCCACTTTAGAATTTGATTACACTTTCCTTACATGTGAGGAAGTGCATGTCGGTTTATATCACACATACTGTCTACTTTTCTTATTACAGAGAAAACACTTTTCCACTGCAGATGGACCCTTTTGCCTCTCTGTCTCCCAGGGTAGGAGAGATTCCAGAACAACTCTTGATTGGTCCAGAGGCCCCGACAATTCTGCAGACAAGCAGCACCTAACTTAGGAGAGCACATGTGGTCCAAAGAATTCTTTTGAAGTCGTTAACTGTCGTTGCAATTTCCCAGAAATAAACTGATATAAATTGCATGTAGGTCTGCCCACTGAAGGTACACTTAGCTCCTTTTTAAACATTTTTTTTAAAGTTTATTTTTGAGAGAGAGAGAGACAGAGTGCAAGCAGGGGAGGGGCAGAGAGAGAGGGAGACACAGAATCTGAATCAGACTCCAGGCTCTGAGCTGTCAGCACAGAGCCCGACGCGGGGCTCGAACTCACAAACAGTGAGATCATGACCTGAGCCGAAGTCGGATGCTCAACCCACTGGGCCACCTTAGGGTGCATTTAACTCTTAACGTGACTTGTCCGTAGCATTAATAGGATCAACCTGAGCCCTGGATCCAGGGAATTAGGGGGAGGTAAAGGAATAAGAAATAGGGAAGAAGAAATTTGAAGAAGACAGGAATGCTGAAATAGGGAAGTTTACCCATGATCATCTCTACCTCCGGTGCTCAATGTGGTGTCCCCCTTCCCGTCCCTCTGCCTTTCTTTTGCTGAAGCTGAGCTCACTTCACCACGGAGAATAGGCCAGTGAAGGGACAGCAAGCCGAGAGGGCTGACCCATATCCAGCAAGAGGGCTAAGCATCTTTGGAGGCAATGGCTCCTTCACAAGAAAGTGCTTGTGAACGCAAATTAAGTTGTAATTGTCAACGTTTAAAGGCGTTTGTAAAAAGAGTCATTATGCAGTGAACTATAGCAAATGCTTCAAAATGCGCCAAGCACATGCGAGGTGCTGGGGACACAGAAATGATCAAATAAGTCACAGCCTGTTCTCATGTTGCAGCGTTTTTGTAGAAAAGATATTTTGCTTTAGAAAAGCCAAATCAGACACCAGGGAGTCTGGCAGGGGATCCACGCCAGGGTCAATGTCTGGGGCTGTTCAGCTCGCTGTACCTGCTGTCTCCCCTCATCCAAGTCCAGAGCTCCCGTAACTCTCTGCGTTACAGGCAGGGATGCGGTTGCTGTGAATCGAGTGTGAATTAGGACAACTCCTTCTTCTTATGGAAATTAAAACGAGTGGTCCTAAAATCTTACCTTGCAATCGCTGGCATAGTTTACTTTTTTCTTCTTGTGTCTGGATTTTTCTCCCCCTGGGACTGCTCTGGTATGGGGTTGCATCCTTGGTTCAAAGCCAATGTGTGTGTCTGCAGGAAAGAAAGTATGGATTAGTAAGACTGCTTTGCAGGCAAGAAACCAGCCCTGGAAGTGGGCAGCTGAACAAGTCCGGGCATGTCCTGCCATCCGTGACCGTCTTTGTTCTGCTTCCTGTTCAGGAGAGGAGGAGCAGCTCACTTTGGTGGGAACTTGCCTTTGTGAACTGAAGACACGGTGGGATGATCCCACTGAGGACCATGCAAGCTTCAGCATGAAATTAGACGCCCCCACCCGCCTCCAGGCACTAGGGAATTTTAATAATGAAGAAAACGCTTCTGTTGTAACGTTAAGTGAAATAAAGCAGGGCACAGTTAGGTATACAGTGTGGATACATCTATGCAAACAGATGAGGAGAGAAAGGAAGAGGGCAGGAATGGGCAGAGGGAAATACATCAAAATATTAACACTGCTTGGCCTCGGGCAGTGGGATGAATGGTCTCTACTCTTCTGTATTCTCTAGATTATCCCCAGACAGCATTTATAGCTTTTATAATAAAAACTATATAAACTTTATATGAAAACATACATGCTTTCAAGATCTTAGTACTTTCCCGCAGCTTTAAGAACACCAGATAAAAGAAACCCCTGTTATTCTGACCAGCAGATGCTATCTTGATTAGTATGTATTCTCTCACCATTAACCAGATAAATGTTAAACAGAAGCTGGTGGGAGCTATGGTTTGTTGGGTAATCAGCAGATGAAATCACCTGTGAAATGAAAGCAAAACAAAAATGGTATGAAAACAAAAATTAAAATTTCATGAACTACATCCGAAGACGATTTCCTCTTAGGGGCAGGTTAAGAAGCATCCTAGGTAAAACGAAGGTATTTTTGCAATCATTTCTCACGCACAGAAAAGATGCAGCCTTCAATGCTGTTTTCCTTTACTGCTTTGCAGATCTGTCTAGAAACTCCAGTGTCCAGGGAGGCAGCCTATAGGCTCAAGGGTGACTCTCTTGCCTGAACTTGGCAAGTTCCTTGTTGTAATTTTTAATGTGGGATTGTGGCATTGCTCTGTTGGAAACTGTTAGTGCCCTGATCAAGTTTTTGGAAAATCTTCGTATTTTCAAGTATTTATATAGTATTTGTTGTGGACAATAGCATTTCCTTTTTTCCTCCCCCCTCCTTCCTTCCCTCCCTCCCTCCCTTCCTTCCTTCCTCTCTCTCTGTCTCTCTCTCTCTGTCTCTCTTTCTTGTGGTAGGAATATTTAACATGAGATCTACTCTCTTAAAATTAAAAATAGAATTACCATATGATCAAGCAACCCCACTTCTGGGTATTATGGGGAAGAACTGAAACCAGGATCTCAGATTTTTTTACACTCCCATGTTTAATTGCAGCATTATTCACAATAGCCAAGGTATGGAAACAATCCAGGTGTCCGTCAATGGATGAATGGATAAAGAAAATGCGACAACATGGATGAACCCGGAGAACATTACGCTAAGGGAAATAAACCAGTCCTGACAAATACTGCATGATTCCACTTACATGAGCTATCTAAAATAGCAAAACTCATTGAAGAGAATAGAATGGTGGGTGTTGGGGGCTGAGGGGAGAGGGAAATGAGGAGTTGCTATTCAACAGTTACAAAATTTGGGTTCTGCTGGGCGCCTGGGTGGCTCCGTTGGTTGAGTGTCCAACTCTTGATTTTGGCTCGGGTCTTGATCTCACGGTTCATGGACCCTGCCTCGTGCTCTGTGTTGGCAGCCTGCTTGGGATTTTCTCTCTCTCCCTCTCACAACATAAATTAAAAAAACACTAAAAATTTTTTGATTACGCAAGATGAATAAATTCTAGAGATCTTCTGTACAACAGTGTGTCTGATCAATTTTTGAAAGGCCTGACAGAATGGGGAGGTTCACCAAATCCCAGATGATGGTAGCCTTAAGGCTATTTGCAGACTTTCACATTCTGGTACCCAGAGTTGAGCAGGGTAGAGCCCACTGTATCGATTATGACTAGGGTTGGTCGCATATAATAGGAACCTCCAATAACAGAGGCTCAAATATGGAACGTTTTATTCTTTCATGTAAAAAATTCTAGAAGTAGGCAGTCTAGGGTCACATGGTGCCTGCCCATCGTGGCTAACTCAGGCTGTTTCCAGCTCCTGATCCTGCCGTCCTCAGGTGGTGGCCATGCCCAGCTGCAAGGGGGACTAGCAAATATGGAATTGTTCTAGGAAGAATTATTCTGGGTTCAACTGAAAATCAGGAACTCCATTATTTGGGGCAGAAGGGAGAGCAGATGTGGAGTTGGGCAATGAACAGTGGCTGCCATGCCATAATTTGAGCTGTGTTTGGTAGAATGTTCCTGGATCCCCCGGCGATGCATGGCAGTCTCTCAGTAGGGTCTGATGCACCCTTTCTTGACCCAGAGGCCTATAAACAAATAGTAAAGCAATAAGATAAATTACCTGCCCCACACAGCAGAATAGGACAGGATAATGACAACGGCATTGCCATTCCATGAGGGGAAGATGGGGCGGGGAAAGGGACACACAGGGGTGCCTGGTCCAGCAATTCTGAAGTCTTCCTGGCAGCCAGGGTGAAGCCCCTGTGAGGTGGCGCCGGGAGGGGGGGTTGTCCCACCGTCTGTGGGTTTCTCCTTGGGGACCCTGCCTGTCCATTGCGCTTTGGGGCCCCTATTGATTTGGAGGGCCTTCCATCATCTTGGGGGACTGCAAATGATATGGGTTTGGAAACATGTCCTCAGTGGGAGCTGGGCGGTTTTTTTAGCCTACTTCCTGTTGCTGGAAGGTTGGGGGTCCCACAGTGGAATAGTAAATGCTTTTTATTTTTTTTGAGCTGAAATTCACATCATGTAAAAGTAACCATTTCAGAGTGAACAATTCAGTGACGTTTAGTATAACCACAGCATCGTGCAGCCAACACTTCTATCTAGTTCAAAACCTTTTGCATCACCCCAGAAGGAAATGTTGCATCCATTTAGTAGTTGCTCCCTATTCCTGCCTTCCCCGGCCCCTTACAACCACTAAGCTATGCTCGATCTCTGTGCACCTGCCTGTTCTCCATATTGCATGTAAATGGATTCATGCAGTATACGATCTTTTGTGTTTGGCTTCTTTCACTGGGCATAATGTTTTCAAGGTTCAGCCCCATTAGAGTACGTATCAGCATTTCACTCCTTTTTTATGGCTGAATAATATTCCATTGTATGTATCAAATACTTCTTTCACAATTTCTTTGACAAGTCAGGTTCTGCAAAAACAGTCAGCTTCTGATCTGTCTGCTTCTGGTCGGTTCCGCCTGGATACAATCATACCCAGAGTGGTTGCCAACACACAGGTCTCAGCCCTACTTGATTTCCCTTCTTTCTTAGCCTTTACCTCTCTCTGTTTTGACTGAATGGTGGCTATCTTGGATCTTCCCAGAACACAATGTGGGGAAGGCCATGCCAGTTCAGGCCTCGGTCACTCAAAGACCTTCTCAGTTCCAACTCTTACTATTTGAAATCTACAAGCAGTTGACTTTTTTGGCTTTGCAAAGCCCGAGTTTCTGAACTCTTGCTATTCCTTTCATGATAATAACCATTCCATTGACTCTCAGACAGCCTTGACTATAAAAAAGGGCATGATTTTGCATGCCACCAAAGAAGTACACCTCAGCTGATTAAATCATGGCACACCATTTAGGGTCAATGCCATTACAATGCATGTGTATATAAAAAGGGTGCATCTCAGAGTCGATGGCACGCAGTAATAATAATAATAACATTAATGGCCAACACTAAGGGAGTTCTTACTATATGGCCAGGATTGTGGATATTATCTTGAGAGGTATCATTATTATGATCTCTTTTATCAAATGGAGCAGTTGAGGCAGAGGGAGGAGTCTGACAGCCTCTACATCTCTTGATTAGAAGACTCCTGCTGGGATACAGTTTGCATTTGCCAAACCATAGCACAATTGCTTTTCATTCAGTCGTCTGGTGACAAACATTTATGGTCACCTGTAGGAGTGTGCATGTGGGTAGGGCAGGATTTTCTCATCAGGACCTTTCAGTCTCAGGGGAGGGGTAAAGGATTATAGTAAAATATGAAGGCAAGATAGGCAGACGGAATTTCAGTTGGCAACCTCATTCCTGGGCACCCTTTGTCCCTCGCCTGGCTCAGATTCTTCTGTGTGCTGGCAGTATCTTCTGTGGGGGGGACTATGCCCCTCCATAGGGAACATGGACCCGTTCTTTCCTGATGTCATAGACCAGATGCTATGGAAGGGCGTTGATGGCCCAGCCTGGACCCATACCCTGGCAGATACTGCTAGTTGCCAACTAAGAGCTCTGCTCCCCTTCTTGCTTAATTAAAAAACCCATTCTATGTCAAGTGGCAGTGCGTCCAATGGAAAGACTACCTTTCTGAGACTAGCTTGTGGCTAGGCAAGGCCCATGTGACTTAGTTCTATGTGTGGAATTATTACGTAGGATTTTCGGCAAGAGTGTCCATAATGGCGGGGGTGGGAGTGGCATTATACACTTCTTTCGTCTTCCATGCGTCTCCCTCCTGTCCATCTGGAGACTGTGGATTTGCTGGCTGGAGTTCCGGAAGCCATCTTGGATCATGAGGTCACTTGGAGGTTGAAAGCCATGCTCCAGCATGGTAGGTCAGAAAGACAGGTGCACAAGTTCCTAGTGACCTTTAGAGGCTGCCACATCAGCCTGTTCTTCCGGTGCCAGACTGCTTTTACATGAGAGAGAAACAAAGTCCTAACTTAAGCCACTGTTAGTTTGTTTTTTTTTTTTTTTTTTTTTTTTTTTTTTTTTTTTTTTCAGAAACATGCAGCCAGACCAAATCCTAGTTGATGTACTTGCTCGACTGTGTGAAAGGTGGTGAGGCACACTAGAACGATCGAACCGCCATTACCACATGAAAGGGGAAGGGGAGGGTCCACCAGGAAAGGGTGCTGTTAGACACAATGACAGCATATCCACTCCAGAAAGCTGCCACTTGCTGGGTGCTTACTAAAGGCCCAGCCAGCCCTCGGTTAAGCACTCTACTTGCCCCACTCTTTAATCCACACCAAAATGCTGTGACAAGACTCTCTCATGACCATGCTTACTCTCAGTTCACAAAGGAGAGGAGGGAGGCCCAGAAAGGTCACTTTCTCAAGTTGGGATGTGGTTCCCATCTGGGCCTGTTTGATGGAGGCACAAACCCTACACGGACTCCAAGAAGCTGGGTAGATGTGGAGGCTGTGAAGAGTGGCTTGATCAGATCTGTGGCTTTGTCGCATCACAAAAGTGAAAGAAACAGTTCAGAGAAGGGAGTGGTGTATGATAAGCCAGAGGCAGGAAGACATGGCAGGCCCTGCGATACCATTGTTCGTGCAATGGAGGCGGGCAATACCTTGGAGTGAGGTCGGGGTGAATGATGCGAAGACCACAATGCTCTCAATGTAACTTCTACTCAAGCCCTCGATGGGGTTGATCCCTATTACATATGAGATTTAACCTGTCAGTTTCCATTAAGAGCCACTCTGGATTGAAGGCACTGCCTTACGTTCTCATTTGATTATATCAATAACCCATCTGCGGCCATCAGGAAGTGTACTGATCTTTTTCAACCCAGTTAAAGTTTTTGATTAGGAACTGTTTCAAAGGGAAAACTCAGATCGTGTGAGGTGTATGTGTCCACGTGAAGTGAACATTAAGAAGGTAATGCTGATGCTAAAAACATCACTGGGCTTCAAATGAGGATTGCAGC
Source organism: Panthera uncia (assembly GCF_023721935.1). Taxonomy (NCBI): domain Eukaryota; kingdom Metazoa; phylum Chordata; class Mammalia; order Carnivora; family Felidae; genus Panthera; species Panthera uncia. Next base: position 4,182,205 of record NW_026057579.1, read on the forward strand.
GCGGGAGCATAGGCTTCACTGATCTCTCGGCTGTTTGCAGCAGACCAAAGGATTATTTAGATCCTCAGGGTTTTGTTTCGTTTTGTTTTTCCAGTTATCAAGCCTAAGGAACTCCCCAGTTACACCAAATCATGCAAAATGATGAAGACGACCATCCGCTGCTGTTTACCATGGAAGAAGCCATTCGTAAGTTCCTCCGCTTAGCCAAGAATGGAGAATTTGACTGCCTTGACTCTTAGTAACGATTTCGCTTTGTGTTTTTCTGGCTAACATTTCAATAGGGTCTGTCTTCACGAAACCAGAAACAGCGGATACAAACGGTAACTCAGAACGTTATTAACATGTTTGCCAGGATTAAATAATATCATGGTGGGTTGAATACTTACTCGTGGATGATGCACTCTTTACTAGCACTCCCCCAACCCTAGGCCATAATACTTTTTCCATTTGAGCACAACTTCTCCTGGCTTTCCTCCGCCGTCACTGGCCAAGGATGCTGGATTCTTTTCCTGTGTTTATATGTTATCTCTCCCTCTCTCTTTGTCATCCAGACCAGATCTTTAATTCCATCTTTAGAACTTTAACTCGCAAATCTACCTCCAACATTGACCTTTCCCCCTCGACCGTTCCTCCCTACTCGACATCTCTGCATGGTTGCCTGAGAGGCATGTCCAAATGAAAACGACTGAAACAGAACCCACGATTTCTCCCTGCCCCAAACCGCCTCCCCCTGCACCACTCAGTGGCTCAAACTAAAAATCTGAGAGTTATGCTTGATTAATCTCTCTGTCAGTCCCCCCAAGCCCAATCCATTCATCAGTGTTACCTCCCAAACTTTTTTCTAATAGGTTCTCTTTTCCCCATCCCTGATGCAATCATCACATCCCCAACAGGGCACCCTGGACTTTCAGTTTCTACTGAGTCGTACATGAGTGATTTACACTTAGCGGTAAGAGTCAGCCTTGGAAAGTTCAGATCAGACCGCTCACTCTCCTGTTTGTTTGTTTGTTTGTTTGTTCGTTTACTTATTTATTTAATTTATTTTAAAATATAATTTATTGTCCAGTAGGCTAACATACAGTGTATACATACAGTGTGTTCTTGGTTTTGGGGTAGATTCCCGTGATTCATCGCTTGCATACAACACCCAGTGCTCAGCCCGACAAGTGCCCTCCTCAATGCCCATCACCCATTTCCCCTTCTCTCCCCCCCACCCCGCCCCCCGCCATCAACTCTCAGTTTGTTCTCTGTATTTAAGAGTCTCTTATGGTTGGCCTCCCTCCCTCTCTGTTTGTAACTATTTTTTCCCCTTCCCTTCCCTCCCTCATGGTCTTTTGTTACGTTTCTCATGTTCCACATATGAGTGAAAACATGTATCTGTCTTTCTCTGACTAACTTATTTCACTTAGGATAACGCGCTCCTGTTTAAAGCCCTCAATGCCTCCTCATCGTACTTGGCATAAAATCTGAGCTCTTTCCCTGCCGCCCTCCCCAGCCCATCTTCTCTCCTTATCGCTTACCAAGCATTGGCCATGCTGGACTCTTTCGTGTCCTGTGGCCCATCAACCTCCTTTTGGCTTTGGGGGCCTGAGCATTCGCCGACTCCTCATCCCAGGGTGCTGCTGGCAGGCTCCCAGCGGCCATTCAATTCCCCACTTCAATGGCATCTCTTCAGGGTGTCCTATCTAGATGGCCTACTTATCTCAAGTAGTCCCCTCCTACCTATGCTAATTTGTTCACAGTTCATATCATTAGCTTGTATTTTTCTTGTGCGCTCATCTGTCTTACCACATCAGAATGTAGGCTTCATGAGAATAGGGCCCTTTGGTGTATTTTGCCCAGCTGTGCCCCAGGGCCTACAACAGCACTTGGCACCTGGCAAGCATTCATTAAATGTTTGTTGGATGGTTGAGTTCCCAACTGCTCTCATTTTGCTCCACGTAGTTTTCTAGCTTTTTGATTATAGCCTGCTTTGTTAAGTCAGGTTTTGTAATCATGCCGCTCATGCACAGTCACTGGGTTTTAGAAGATGATGCATATTTAGTATGTGATTCATCCATTTGAAATTCTAGACTTTTGATTATATCCTGTGAGTCAAATACTGTATTGATAGGAAAACTTTGAAATAATCAACCACACATACCTGGCATTTAACCAAGTCAAGAGCACTTACGAATAACAGCCAATACTTAGAGATATAAGCACTTTACATCCATTATAAGCCAATTATTATAAGCCATCATAAGCCAATACTTAGAGACGTAAGCACTATGCACCCATTAACTTTTAATTCTTATGTAACCCTATGAAGTTGAAACTATTTTTGTCTCCATGTTGCAAATGGGCCGAGTGTATTAGTTTTCTAATGCTGTGTAACAAATTCCCACAAACCGAGTGTCTTGAAACAGCCCCCATTTGTTAGTTCACACTTCTGTCGGTCAGAAGTCTGGGTGAGTTCACCAGGTTCTCTGCACAGGGTCTCACCCATTGAAATGAGGGTGCCATCGGGGCTGGGCTCTTATCTGAAGGCTTCTGGGGAAAATCCACTTCCAAGCTCGTCTGACTAGTTGGCAGAGTCCAGTTCCTCGTGGTTGTCAATCTGAGGTTCCTTGTTGGATCTCAGTTCTTAAAAGGCTGCCCTCATCCTGACAATTCTTGTGCTTGGAGTACCTGACTTCCTCTTCTGCCTGCAGCTGGGAAAAACCCTCTGCTTTTAAAAGGCTCACCTGACAAGGTCAGGCCCGCCCACGAGTTCCCTTATCTTATGGTCAATGGACTTGGCCTTAATTACATCCTTTCTATTTTTTTTTTTTTTTTACCTTGTTGTCCATTGATTTATCGATTCATTCAACAAATATTTATTAACAATCTACAAGGTGCCTGGCAATAATGTGTGGCAGGGGATGGAGTACGGCACAAAATAGACCCAATCTTCACCCTCATGAAAGACACATTCTTATGGGGAAAAATGAACAAGAAGAAATTAGGGAAATATGTGTACAGCCAGTTAACAAGAAGGGGGCATCCAGAAGAGAAACAGGGGTCCCTTCCCAGAAATCCTTAGATTAGTGTGGGCCTGAATAACCAGGAACGAGGATAACATCACTGTGCAAACACTGAGTGGTCCAAATTGTAATCTTTGCTCACAAATTATTTGCATCAGAAAGACTCCTAGAAAAGCCATATCAAGTGCTTAGTTTTCCTTTTTCTTTTTTACCACCTGACAGTGCTAGGGATCCCTAAACAGCACTGATGTCGTCAGTTTAAGTCTACGATGGGTCCTTTTGGGGGGTAGAAGATGAGGTGCCGGGATTGACCTTGAGCAGTTGTGTGATAAAGCTCCTAGCTCTGACCTCCTGCAGTGGTGCTGGCAAAAAGAAGCACATCTTCCAAGTGTTCCAAGTGAAAGAATCAGAGAGATGAGAATATGATTTATTTGAGCTGATGTTTCCAAGAGATGAGTGTCTGTGTCTGAGGAGGGCAGCCACTACTCTACACATCAGCCTGAACTCTGCCTCCCTGGGAAGGTCCAGTGTGCCCATGCTCCCTGCAGTAGAGACCAAGAGTCAGAGCTCTAGCTCCCCGTGGCCAGAGCTCCTGGCTGGCATTCAGAAGTAGCCCTCTGCACTGTACTTAGGCTGCTGTTTCTTGGATGGCTGGTGTCTGCAAGGTTGTTGGCCCTGCCGTCAGCCACAACATCCTCAATTCTGAGGTTCCTTCGTATTTTAACTCACATGAGAAGTAGAGGTAACCTTGAGAATCTGTATTCTTTTTGCACCTCTTATCTCTTAATTTGTCAGATGTCACCATGCGCCATGGTGTGAATCCATGCCAACCATCAGGTTTAGAGTGGAGTATACCTTTGAGATTATCTGGTCCAGGGATTTCGCCCCTGACATGCCTGGATACCTGAGGAGTCCAGGATTAGCACAAATAGTCTTTGTGTGCAAAGTGTTGCACGGTGTACATTTTACTGCTCTTTCTGGAGAGCCATCTGTAGCTTTTATTAGACTCTCAAAGGGGTCTCCGTGCACCCAAAGTTAAGAACAACTGATCTAACCTAACCCTTTACAAATGCAGAGATAAGTGCTCCTTGAGGATCCTGAACAGGTGGCCAGTTAGTTACTGTATGAAAAACTCCAGGGACAAGGACCTTCAGGAGGTTTGGCGATGGATGGGTGCAGTGGTATGCTGCTGGCTTGTCCCAGCTTGAAAGAACTAATTTGTGCCTTTCTTCCCAACTAACTTTCAGTGACATCATGCTGGTAGCATGAAATTAACACTGGAGAGAGAGTTTGCGTCAGAGAAGTCAGGAAACGCTGCAAGTCAGGGCTTGTTTTCTTCATTTATGTTTGGAAAGCCTATTAGCACACTGTTAGGTGGACATAAGGAAGATGGAGGGGGTGACAGACAGGAAAGCCTAGGGCTTCCATTTCCTTGACTGGGAGTGTGGAGGTGCTGGCAGTGCCTGTGGGGACTCGGAGACGTGACTGACAACTGCCTACGTCAGCCCAGGAGAATGGCCCCATGGGCTGGGATAGTGGAATCTCTTACTGAGAGAAAAAGGGGGAAATCTGGACTAAGAATCTTGGCAAATAGTCCAGAGAAGAGGCAGAGGGGAGGAGAGAGAAGAAAGGTCAGGAACAGGAGGATGATTAGCACACTGGAGACATTAGGACATAGCACGTGGCTTACTGAGCATACAGTGCTTCATGACTTCCTTAAAGAGGGGAGGATGGGAGTGAGTGGTGGCTTATCTGCTTCAGTCCATGGTCAGCACCCAAATCTTAAGACTAATAAGGTGAGGGCATCAAGTCTTGGTAGCTATCTATAAAATAGGACTTACAGGATTCTTCAATTATTGAAGGCAATGAAAGGACCAAACCCACACTCTGTAGGGATGACAATTTCTACCTCATATAGAGGAGACACCAAGCTATAAAGACTATACACAGATACCTGAACAAATGGAGAGACATACCATGTTCATAGATTGGAAGACTCCACATTATAAGGATGCTAAATCTCCCCAAATTGATGATGTATAGGTTTCATGCAATTCCTTTTAAAATCCTAGCAGGATATTTTGTAGATACAGAGGACCTGATTCTGAAAGTTATATAGAAAGAAACAAGAATAGCTAAAAGAATTTTGAGAAAGAAGAATAAAGGTGGAGGAATTACATTACCTGATTTTAAGACTTATCACATAGCTACAGTAATCAAGACTGTGTGGTATTGGGGAAGAGATGGACACATAGATCAATGGAACAGAACAGAGAGTCCAAATACAGAGACACACAAATAAGGCCAACTGATATTCTACAAACTTTCAAAAGTAATTCGATGGAGGAAGGATTGTTTCTTTTCAACAAATGGTGTTGGAACAATTGGACATCCAGGCCAAAAAAAAAAAAACCCAAAAAACCTCGATCTAAACTTTGTACCTTGTAAAAAAAAATTAACTTAAAATTGATCATAGATCTTAATATAAAATGTATAATACTAAAACTTTTAGAACAAAACAGGAGAAAAATAGTTATTACCTAGACTTAAGACCAGGAAAAATTTTCTTAGATATGAGACCAAAAGCACAATCCATAAAAGAAAGAAATCAATCAATTGGACCTCATTAAAATGAAGGTTCTTTTGTTCTGTAAAAGTATTATTGAAGAGGATGAAAAGACAAACCACAGCCTGGAGAAAATCTTTGCAAATCATACATCTGATTTGAAGACTTGCATCCAAATGTATAAAGGAAACTGTAAAGTCAACAGTAAGAAAAGAAACAATTCAATTAAAAAGCAGGCAAAGATTTGGACAGACCCTTCACCAAAAAAAGATACACAGATGGCAAATGAGCACACAAAAAGATGCCCAACATCATTAGGCATCAGGGAAATGCAAATTAAAGCCACGAGGAGATCCCATTACACACCCATTGGAACAGCTAACACAAAAAATACTGACAATAGCTGTGCTGGGAAGGATGAGAAACAATTCATTCATGCATCGGTGGAAATGCAAAATTTCCCGGTATGGCTACTCTGGGAGACAATTTGTCAGTTTCTTATTAAGACATGCAAACAGTTACCATATGAACCAGCCATTCCACCGCTGAGTATTTACCATAGAGAAATGAGAATTTGGTTCCATGCAAAAACTTGTATGCAAATGTTCACAGCAGCTTTATTTGTCATAGCCCAAAATATCTCTCAACAGGTGAATGGATAAACAACCTAAGGTATACCCATACAATGGAATAGCACGTATAAATAAGGGAATAAATATTGACCTGCACAACTTGGAAGGATCTCAAGTGTGTGTGTGTGTGTGTGTGTGTGTGTGTGTGTGTTGGGGGTATTTTGAAGGAGGGTGGTACCTCTGCATTCCAAGTCCTGTGTCAGCAGAGCCCAGGAGGCCTTGCACCCAGGCCTCAGCACAGCTGGCCTCCCCCTCTCTTTGGGTGCAGAGAGAGACTCATCCCCCTGGAGTCAATCCAGCCCCGCAGCGAGGCACGATCCATCTCATCAATATTTTCACACCAACCTCCTCTTGGGGAAGCTAGACTTGATTCACCTTCCAACCTGTGCCACCACGGACATTTTTCTCTAGTATTTTTCTCCCTTTCTTACGAACGCGTGCCTCTTCTCCACTTCCCGAAATCCTGCCTCCCACATCCCTCGAAAGGCATCCTCATTACCTTAGTGAAAAATGCCACCTCCTCATCAAAGGGGACTTTTAGTTTAATCTGCAATGATTTAAGGTTTTTAGTAGAAGGACTACAGTCATGTACTACTTGGCATTAAATTAAAAAAATTGATGTCACTTTTCTTTTACTACGAATGACGAAATGTACCAGAGCATACGGAACATGGCGTGTGTGGGCCCCTCCTTGCCTGGTCAATGTCCGCTGTTGTGAAGGGCTCCCCCCGGGCCAAGCCCTCCCCTTGAGGAGCAGGTCTGGTCCTTCCTACTGCATCATCAGTTCTTTTCCCTTTCTAGTAAGTCATTTCTATCAGTTAAGTATCCCAATAAGTTGTTATCTCTTTTAGCCAAAAAGGACATTTCCCTGGACCCTATTTCCTTCTCCAGTTACAGCCAGTCCCAGAAAGCGGTGTCTCTTCTCACTCTCTTCCACTTCTCTCCCCGTCTTCTCTCCTGTCCCTATTCAGATCTTCACCTGCTCCTCGCAACACAGACCTTGCTTACCAAATCCATGATGCTTTCCAGCTGCCACCTCCATGATCTCACAGCAGTGCTTACACAGGTGGTCACTCTCTCCTCTTAAAGCTCCTTCTCCGCTTGCCTCCTCAGGCGTTACACTCTCCTGGCCTCCCTCCCACCTGGCTGGCCCCTGCCCCCCATCTTCCCCCACCATCCCTTCTCTGCTGGCTCCTTTCACCACACGATCTGCTAAAGCTTCAGGGCCCCCGGGCTCAGTTTTTGTTTCCTTTTCCCACACTCATTCCTCTGGTGAACTCATCCACTCTCATGGCGTCGCAGACCGCATCCCATCTAACTTAAGATGCACCACCAAGTTCAAGTGCCACCAGGAAACACTGCCAATGAAACTCTTACCCCTCACCATTCCAACTGCAGGTTTCCCTTTACTCTCAGAGTCCTTGGACTGCCGTGGGGTGAGGGGTAATGCTTCTCTGGACCCAGCCCCCTGTGGGGGAACAGGATGCAGACTCTTCTATTTTTTCTCCCCCGTTCTCTTTACCTCCCAGGCTGTGGGATCCTAACATGGTGTTGGAGAGGTATCCTTTCACATGTGTGATTGTGTACATCGTAAATTTGTTCTCTGGGGTTGTACAGTGTACAACCTGCACAACTATATATTGTTGCCTGACTTCACTCATTTTCCCATATCGTGTTTTTTTCTTTATTTATAATACCCTGTCCTAAACTTTCGAGACTTAAGAGTAAGAATGAGACTCTTACGTTCTGTTCATTCTTCCCTGTCATATGGCAAAGGCCATAGTCATGGGCTTTGCTCCACTTGGGTACCCCTGACCCCATCAGTGTGATTAGAAGTAGCCAGGCCCTAGCTGACATAAGCTTGGGAGCCTATCCTGGAACCAGTCACAGTGACAAGGGGTGACATTCCCTTGTTTTGTTTAGCCCAATCCAAACTCTGCCCTGGGTATGGGGGTGGAGTCAGTCCCAACCAAGTGTCAAGGCTGCTACTAACGGGGGGAGGGATAGGATGAATGGGGCATCCATGGGGTCTACTCCACGAGGTCAAAGGCAGGGAAAGGATTTGGGAGATGGAAGTGACTGGAGCCTGTGTTGAGGCCCACAGACAGGAAAAGGTTCAGGATGTTGGAGGGAAAATACCTGTATTTGATTATTAACAAAATCCTAGAAAAGAAGTAAGGCTAGAGCGCGGGGGAAGGACAGTGCCGGATTAACAACAAGGGGATGGATCTTCTTCCAGGCAAGAGGGTGGTGGGGAGACCCGTTTGCTCGAGTGACAGAAAGACCATTAGGGTCTACGGCCATACCACCCTGAACGTGCCCGATCTCGTCTGATCTCGGAAGCTAAGCAGGGTCAGGCCTGGTTAGTACTTGGATGGGAGAAAGACCATTAGGGACATTCCCCAATGACCTCGTGTCCCCTATTAGGAGGAGTACTGTCTGTACAGGCATTGGCATCATGGACAGCTTTGTATACTTCTTGGGACGTCCCGGTGGGCAATTCTAACCAGTTTTTTCCATTAGTGAGAAGTTTTACTGTTGTAAGGGATAGTTCACTCCAAGGCTAGGATTTTGATTTACTTCTCAAATGAATAGGAAAAACGTCTACGTTACATCTGCAGAATCTGGGAGAATGTACCATGATGTGAGGAGACGTGTGCACAAAGCGTTTTTAAAAAGTTCCTTGTGGGAATTCATGTTGGTCTGGTGGTTAGGAATGTGGGCTCTGACACCAGGCGGCCTGGGTACGTATCTGGGCTCTGCAACCTTGGGCAGCCTTCTGGCTCTCTCTGTGCCTTGGTTTCTTTGCTAGAAAGTGGGGATGATTTTACTCATAGGGCTATTTTGAGGATCAGAGGCGGTCGTATCTGTGCATGTGTAGGAGAGTGACTGGCATGTAACAAACACTCTTCAACGTGAGCCATCAGTATCTATAAGAACCCTACAACATGTCCTCAGTCTGAGCACTTCAGGAGTGAAACTTGATTATTTTCCTAATTCACTGAAACCTAAATTTTCACAGTGCTATTTTCATTGGCGAAAGAGCATGTAGATGTTTAAATCGTGTTTCCACGTAGCCCTATCCAGAGGGGCATCATTGTTTCCTTTCTGGTGGAAGATGCAGAAATCAGCCAGTTGAAAGAGAATCCACTCTAGAACATTCCATATTCACAACGATGGGAAACAGTGCTACCGAGATGCCTTAATGAATGCTTTATTTGTGAATGTGTTGGGAGTGGCCTCCTCCTTCTCACACTAATACCCTCTCCCTACTTCCCAGCCCAACGAGAAGAGCTCTGGATGGAAAAGCAATCAGGAATTTAGAGATAACATTCATAGGATTATTCAGCAAAATACTACATAGGGAGGACACAGTCCCAGTGACCTTCCACAGTGAGGGCTCAAACTGTCCTCTGGGAGGAGGCCCAGCTTCAAATCTGAGGCTTTGACCTGGAATATTCCAGAAGGCTCATTGTTAACACTGTTACTATGGAAGGTCCCGCTGCTATAGTGATGAGGCCTCTGGCCGAGTCCTCCTGGCAGGAGGATGTCCCTGCTATGCAGGGACCTACGTTTCTCCCAACCATTTCAAATTTCTTTCATTTATTCCTGGCGATTTTTAAAAAATTAATATATTTTTTAGTTCTCTCCCAGGGATTAATGAGTCGACTTAATCCAAGTCTTCATAAATAAAATAAAGTCTGGCTTTTTATAACCGATAACCCCTGCTTCGATAGCCCCCGCAGACTCCTGGCATCAGGGTGGACTTCCCATGGGGCTGCTAGGCCCCCGCTGGCTAAGATATGTCCCTTGGGGATGACACACGATGATGCTGAAGCCACATCTTTAGGCTGTTCGTGAGTCTGCTGCCCCATCCTTGTTCCCCCTTCTCCCCTAAGGAAATCACTGCAATGAAAACTAGCAGGTTTTCCATTCTCCTGAAAAAAAACAAAAACAAACAAACAGACAGACAGACAAAACCCTGCAAGAAATGAGAATATTTGGCCAGCTGGCACACTACAACGTTCATGGGGAAGTCAAAGCACTTGGTCCTGTCTGATAGAGAATGCCCTACTTTTCCTGTTAAAAGAACCTGAGATATAGGAGTTATGTTTTCCCTAAGACGAATCTAGCTGTAAATGGAAAGTAGATCTTCTGACCCCGCCAGGATGAGGTCCACACTGCTCACAGATGCGGCTGGCCTGGGTCTTTTGCCCCCTCACAAAATGCAATTTCCTTAGTTTCTCTATATCCCTTAGGGGTATCAGAGTGTGGCCTACACAGCAGGAGGCACTAGGTCAAAAACGGTTTAAGAGCATCAGTGTTCACGCACGGTCTTGTGTGTGTCGCCTTCTAGAAGCCACGGTCGTCCTAAAGCAATCACGGCCGCATGTCTTGGCTTCTCAGGAGGCTGCTGAGTATCACATGATCTTGCTCTCCTCTTAGTCTTTCATAATTTAAAAATGCAGGAAGCTGTGGAAGACTGCCCCACGCCCAGTATCATCCCAAAGAAAACTGGGGGGTGGGGGGCAGAGGCTACTCTCTGCTCCTGCGTGTTAACATTCCTCAACAGCTTTTGAAAAGTTGATTGTTACACCTTCCTTTCATTTCTTGGGGTTTTCATATTCGCGTCTGGTGAACGCTGGAAGTCTGCAAGATGGATAGAAAAGGTTTGGTGAGTCCCTTTATCCTAAAAGCAGAACACACACCCTCCTGATAAACAGCTTGGGGGAGATCATGATTTGAGATCCCATGATCTGCTATGTCAGAGGAAGATCTGCAGAAGGAAACATGCACTGAGGTCAGTCTTGCCAGGGTGAAGTAAACCCAACCTCCTTAAAAGAGTAAGACAATATTCCTTTCTTCTCCCTTCCCTGAAATGCCCTGAAAAAGAGGAAGAGGTTCCTTTGGGCCGTGCAACCCAGGACAACGTTTCAGCGTGTATTTGAAATTCAAATGCACATGAGATTCGTGCATTTTATTTTTCCTGTGGCTCAAATCTCCTAAATAAAAAGCATTTCCCCTGGGTCGGCGCTCCCGCCCCCGTGCTGGCGAGGGGTGGGGGGGTGCTCCATGTGAGGTCAGCGTTTGGGTCACTTTGCCAGGGGCAGGAGGCTGTTCTTCCAGGAAGGCCTGCAGAGACCCTGGGAACGGGACCAGCCCAGCTTGCAAGTATGAAGAGAATGTCGGAGAGGAAGTGGTGGCTGTGAGTCAGCGTGAGTCATCTTGTTCCAATGAGAATGAAGACTGAGGTGTGCGCCCTTTTTTTTTTCTTTTTCTTTTTCTTCTTCTTTTTTTTTTCCTTTTTTCTTTCTCTCTCTTTCTCTCTCTCTCTCTCTCCCCCCTCCCTTCCCCCCCCCCCCCCTTTTTTTTTTCCTCCTTGGTCTCAGTCATGGGGACACCATTGGGAATGGAGGGAAGCCAGTGACTGCATGCTCAATGCTTTCTAAGTTGCGCACTGATATTCCAGGCCGGCTGTGCCTGAGCCAGTGTGGGCTTAAGTTCTTCACGGCCCCGGGGCCCTGGGAAGGTGGAGCCAGCTGCTTCTCCCCGGTGAGTAGGTTTCTGTCATTTTTACAATCATTTCTATAGTCTGCCTCAGAGGCTCGGCTGGGTTAAAGCATTGCCCTCTTGGAAGGGACACCGCATTTGAGACTTCGAGGATCCATAACTTTAGAAAAGTTGCTTCTTCTGCCCCCACCCCCAGGACGACTGTATTTTAGGCTGCTTGTCTCAGTCATTAATTGGGAGCGTGTAGCTATTCGTTGCATGTTATGCTGTCTTGGAATAGACTGTGATGCTTGGTTGGAAAATAAGGTGTTCCAGACTCCCCTCTGGAGCCCTAGGGAAGTTCAGAGATAGAGGTGGGTGAACCTGTGTTAACCCAGGGCTGCCGAGGCTGGGCCAGCTTCTGCTTCTCCGAGGTGAAGGAAGACAGCCCCCTGAGACATTTTCTGGCTGCATGATCTGAGCCGCCCAGTTTCTAGTGCAAGAAATACGACAGAGAGGCAGAATTCTGGCTTCCCTGTCTATGGGTGTATGACTGATTCTGGGAACGTAGTTTATGCCTTTTCCTTTTGCTCGTGACTGAATATCACTAACTGTGGTAAAATCAGAAAGAAAATGTGCTGGGGGCTGGGGGCTGGTGGGCTGGCGGCCTGGGGGGCCTGGCGGCCTGGGGCAGTGGGTGAGGATTGGATAGTTGAGCCCTTGAGGCCTGATACGACCTTGATATGCGTTTCTCACCCTGTTACTATTCTGATGAGACTTAGCCTTACAGTCAAGGAAACTACAGGAAACTTTTTTTTTTTTTAAATGTCATTCTAGTTACTGTAAATGAAACGGTTAAAATGTCATAAATACCTTGTGATAAACATTTTTTGAATTTGCTTAAAAAAACTGCACATCAGTAAGCAGGGGATGACAGGGAGCTTTTTCAGTAGGGTCATTTGAGTGTGTGGGCTTTCTGGGTTAATAATGAGTCAGCACCAATTGCTAAAATTGGAGCACCTCAAAGAGCACATGCGATCTGCCCCCGGGCACAGCACGGTGGCTGGCTGGCCCCTCCAGGACGTTTGGGCTGTTTGGTCTGTGGTTAGAATCGGCTTTGGGTGCATTCCCTGTTCTGTGACCCCCACCCCCTCCCAGCTTTAGTCCCAGCCCTTCCTTGTGCCCCTGCGAGGCCCCTTTGCTTGCAGGTCCCTGTGCGGAGACCCTCCCCTTTGGATGATCCTTTTTAGGGAGGGTCTGCCTTGACAGAACTGGTTGAGCATACAATTTGTTAAGTTAAAAATCCAGAGCTTGTGAAGGGCTGGGACAGCCCAGGGTTAAAAGCTGCCTCTGTTGTCGCGTGACATCACACTTGCTGGGGGACCGAGTGGCGCAGGGAGCGGGTCACTGCTTGAGCTTCAAAGCTGGCATTCTGCAGGTGACACATAGCGGGGGGTGGGGGGGAGGTGGAGGGGTGGGAAGGAAGGGCGCGTCACCTTAAAATCAGAGAGTAGGATTCCGAGGAAGAAAATGTCCCTCGAATCTTACTCTTTTTATCTGTAAACTGAGAACTATGTTAAGGAAAACAAAATTTTTTAATAACTGGGGTTGCAGGTGGGCGGCTCAAAGGCCAAATGCAGTCCTGTGTGAGCCTACCCCCACCCCCATCAAATTCTGTTCGCCCGTCCAGGATTGGGTCTCTGTATTCAGCTGACTCTGGTGAGGCCCCCTATTGTTTAGATCACAGGCCCTGTGAACCCTAACGTGGCAAGGCTCTGATGGCCTTGGCTTGGAAGCCTTGGGCTTCTGGACCATGACATTCAGAGGCTGCTGGGAGGGCTCGGAGAGGTAGCATCTGTCCAGTGCTTGCTTCCAGTAGGGCCTGGACACAGAAGGAACCCCATCGATGTTAGAGCTCTACTGGCTTCCCTCCTTACCTGGACTCTGAAGGTATCTGGGCTTGTGGCCCCTGAGCAGCTCCGTGACGTTTCCAGGCAAGATCCTGTGATTTCAGTGTCCTCGGTGGCAAGGCTGAGAGTCTCGAAACTCAGGATCTCAGCAAGGCACACACCAGGGATTTCCGAGGTGGGATCCCAGCCCACTCTGTGTCTCTCGATGAGTAATCTATGTAAGTGCTCAGAGAAATGCCATCTTCATGGAGAGCAGAGCCCAAAAAGGCGAAATGCCCTAAGCCGTGCCTCAGTGGTTTGTTCACACTAGCACGTTCTCTTGTCCCCATTTCAGAGAACATGCCAGGTATCAGACGGGTGTTTATCACCGGCTCCCGTGTCTTAATCCTCCTGGATAAACGCTGTTGGGAAGGAGATATAAGCCTGCGGTGAACTGATATGATCACTCTGATAATCAGGAGAGTCATGTAAAAAAGGCCAGAAATAAGGCCACGGGCAGGTCTGAAAACAGAGCATTCATTAATATGATTTGCTGCTTTGTCATATTTTCCAACTACCAAAAGATGCTGATTCTAAGTGAGGGTGCAGGCAGGGAGTAAGAAAAGAAAGATAGAAACTGGGCAGATCTATTTTAAAAGGACACCGACTGCAAAAAGAAAATGCTGACAATTTGATGACATTTGGAAATTGCCCAGTGCCCTGTGGTCATGGCTCCCTCAGCTTAGAGACTGGCCTCTCGCTGGCCGGCCCTGTCGACCACCCCGCACCCTTCGGCAGCACCCCAGCCTGGGCTCTGGTTACCTCCCTCCAGGTTTTCACGGTCCCTGACAGTTGTCCCCACTAGCCGTTGATGTACAGAGAGCTCACCCTCACGCTGGACAAGCTGCTGAACTTCTTGGGGTCTCACCATCCTCATTTGTGAAATGGGGTTAATGAGACGACCAGCCTCTTGGGGCCTTGGAAAGATCGGTGATGCTTAGCACACAAGTTACAAGGGGACTCGGCAGCTGCTAAGTACATATCCACTGATTCAGACAGGCACTCAGACACCTTTCTACATCTACCTGGGCCCCGGGCCCTGGGGGTAGCCATAAAGAATTGGTTTTCATGCTCCTGGAGTGAGATCTCATCTGTGTCCTGCTCTGATTTGTAAGACCTTTATTGATTTGGTAAACGGAGGGTGCTTCAGGGGTCTCTCCAGGAAAACCCGGGGTTCTAGATGTTGTCACTATCCTCACCGCTAAGACCACCATCGTTTTTATCGGTAACATCCTCGCGATGAGAGCAGCTCCCCCTTCCTTCAGCCCAACCACATGGTAGTAACTTTCTGTGCATTTCCTTTAACCCCCTGCCCCCAACGCGCACACGTACCCACCCTGGACGACAGGAAGGATGGCCAGTTGCTCAACCTATTCCAGGTACGGGAGTCCCAGGCAGGTGTATCAGACGGAGTGGCTGCTTCAAGATGTGCGTGGCTGACGGGGGCGGGGGGGTGGGAGGGGGTCTTCGCCTCCATCAGGAGAGGAGAGTCAGGAGACACAGGGGGCCAAGAGGGCGCTGTCTGTAATCCAGCAGACTGGGGCCACAGGCCAGAAAATCCAGGACCACTGGCCTCAGACCTGCTTCCAGGGTGGATGCAGCTGGATGCTGTCCTCATGCTTCCTGTCTAAAATGAGCTGCAGGCAACTTCTGGTGATTTGAAAATCATCGCAGTATATGGAGGTGACTCATATTGAAAACATTAAGTAAGGTACACTTAAAACTAAAACCAGGGTGAGCATAACATGGCCTTTCCTTGCCAATTCTGAAGATATCCAAGATCACGCGGTGCCCCAGAAGCCAAATCTTTACGCTCATTCTTCAGGGGTCCGAAAGAAGGGACCACATGGGTCCCTTTGCTCAATCAGCCCTCTCTGGTATTGCAAAGTCAGGCATCGGGTGCTTTAGACATCTCTTTTCTGAGAGTTTAGGCTTTGGCTGCTGAGCATGGCTGTCTCAGTTAGAAACGGTGCCACTTTGTGGGTGGTGTTCTCCCACAGCGGTTACCTGTGCCAAAATCCAGAAGCCCCTTTTTGTTCACAGCGTGGTGGCAGGGGAGTCGTGTGAGTCGTGTGCCGGGCCCAGTGCTTTGGGGCAGAGCTTGGGTTCCTCACAACTTCAAGAGGGTTCTGGTTAGACCACAGAGCTCAGGCAGGGAGAAGCCAACAGAGGATCAGAAGGAAGTTGGGTCCACCGGAAGGAGGAGAGGTTGGGGGGCTTGATGACTCCTCTGATTAAAAAAAAAAAAAGAAGAAGAAGAAAAACAATAACCATCTGGTTTTATTGCATCTTTTATAATCAAAAAAGCTAATGGTGATGGCAAATCTTATCCATTGCGGTTCTCCTGCTTAACTTTTGCATTTAGGATTGATTGCCCTGCAACTGAGGGCTTCTGCCCCAGAGGCTTTTAGCCTTTCCCTCCATGCTGTCCTTTCAAAAGTTTATCATACTTATAATATTGGAATTTTTAGCAATGGCAGAAATGTATCACTTTAGCTGTTCTCCCTGGACAAATCTTTCATGGAGTGTGAGAGGGATGCATGGGTTTCTACCAATGTAGACAGATATAAAGGAAAACTTTACAAAATAACAGTGGCTCCGGCAAGTGTCAAGCTTGCTTTCTCTCAGACAGAAAAAGATTGGAAGCAGGCTGCCCAGGGTGATGGTCAAGGGGCAGCTAGTTCATTCATCTCTCTTTTCTGTTATCATTAGCATCGACTTCCTTCCTCAAAGTTATCTTATGGTTTAATACGGCTGCTGGAACTCCAGCCATCGCCTCTGCATTCCACATAGGAGGAAAGAGGAAAGTGGAGGGATAAAAAGCTAAGCATCCTAGACATCAGGCTCCTTTAAAGAGCTTTCCCAGAACCCCCAACTAACCCTTTCTGCCTACATCTTTTATTGGCCACTGTTTCTGTACGGCAGCCAGAGGAATATAGCTTTTTAATTGGGAACATTGCTGCCCCTGACAACGTAAGGGTTGTTGACAACACAGGAAGTAAAGGAGAATGGATATAGGACAGACAACAAGCAGTCTCCACAACAGAGTGCGCCAGAAGACAGCTAGATTTATGCTTTACAGCATTTAGCTCCTCTGGGACCAGGGTCTACTTTGTGAAATAACCACATTAGGCTCATCAGAAGAACTATCAGGAGGAGACTGGCTTCAAGAGCCCCGAACAACTTGGAGCGGGGCATTCAACGGGACAGAAATCGCTTGCTTTTTGTATTAGAGTCACATAAGATTTCTTTTCATGCCTGCATTAGCAAATATTTACCATTTCCCCAATAAAATAAAGATAATTCGAACACTGCTTTGTTTCCTGAGTGCTTGCTCGGTGCCGGGCACTGTTCTGGATGCTTTGCAAATATGACCTTACTTAAGTTCGCACAGACCTGTGTGTGGCAGATTACCATTATTGTCCCCATCAAGCAGACGAGGAATCTGGGACACGGAAGGGTTAGGGGTGATGGCAAAATTACACTGTTAGTAAGGAATGGAGCTTGGCTTTGAACCCAACAGTCTGGTTCTTTGACCCAGGGATGTGGAGGTGAAGCGGGCAGACCAGGTCTTTCCCATTTGTCTTTCTGGTGAAACAGACATGAGCCCAATAATGTCAGGCTGCTGTCAGTGCCCCAGCGGAAGGGCGCAGGGAGGTGGGGCGCCCTCACGTCTCGCAGCACCTCCTGCCTGGAGGGAACTCAGTCCAAGCTGAGAGTTCTTTCCCCCACAGAGCACATACCAGGAATCTCAGCTATGTCTGGGTTCATGACTCACCCCCTCCCTCGCAGCCAGCTTTTCCAGAGTCAGCTCCTGAGTCAGGACCACGCCCTTCCAGCCCCGAGGATACTGACGGGGCTTCATCCAGACTGGGCTTCAAAGCTTCGGCAGCGGTCCAGCAAAGAGCAGAATGGCCGAAGTAGAAAAGTTTCGGTTCCAAGGACACGCAGTGTATTCACATAATTCAACCTGCGCGAAGGCCAGAGAAGGTGAGCCTGTCACACCCTCTGCTCCACACGACCCCATTATCTGGTGGCACAACCAGGGCCACGAGGATGCCTGAGAACAAGATGGATTTTTCGGTAAGGGGCGTCTGCTTAATTCTACCTCGGACCAAGTCCCCTCCTGTGTTTTGCTTGGCACCGTCCCAGAGCCTTACTCCGTGCCTCCATTTTCCTCCTCCAGCTCCTTTACAGACAGACAGATGGACTGGCCAATGAAACACACAGGCTGCAGTGGGTAGTGGGGATTTTAGGAAAGCTCCTTAAAGGAGCCTGGCATCTAAGAGGCTTAACGTTTTGTCCCCCACTTCCCTCCGTCCTCCTGTGTGGAATGCAGAGGTGATACCTGGACCTCCAGCAGCCTCCTTGAAGTCAGAAGACAACTTGGAGAGAGCAAGCCAGTGCTAACGACGGCAGAGCAGGCAGATAGTCACAGGGCTTTGCCTGGAGATGTAAACTATTTTTGGAGCGGGTTTATCTGCATGATGCAGAGGGAGGTATGAGAAATCACTGCTGAAATTCAATCTGTAGGTCAACCAGGAGGGTCTGTGGGGTGCCAGTTCCCTTTGTATGGAGCTGTCTTTTATGCCTCTGCTATAAGGAATGAGGAAGGACTCAGGGCTGCATCCCCGGGTTATGGACTTTAGTGGCCCCTTCCTCACATGAGAACATACGATGACCGTCTTGGTATAAACATGAATGTCATGCAAACGGGATTCATTGTTATGTATTCATATTCACTACATTCAGGTTTTTCTTCTGATTTTGAAATAAACGGAAACATTTGATTTGCAAGAGTATTATGCAGAGGGTGGCCCCGGGAGGGCAGAGGGCAACCACAGGAGGGCCTCCAGAGAAGGGAGCATGGGGGCTGGTCCCTGGAGGGGCGCCTCTGGATGGCAGGTGGCCCCGAGCAGCCTCTCTGCAGACGGCAGGTGCGCCCGGCTTCTCCTGGGGTCTTGATGAGCCTCAGCGGCCACGACACTCCTGTCACCTCTGGAAATGATACTGAGGATTTTCAGAGCAGATATGTCCTTCCTGTGCCACCTTTCCCATTGTCCCTCATCTCCCCTATAATTGCTCTGCGTGTCCAGTTGTCTTGTTCAGGGGCAGGAATTTCATTCTACAGGGTTAAGATATCAAAAATCTAACACTCCCTTATTCCCGAAGTCTCTACATTATACCAGATCTGCTTTGCACTCACGCTGCTGCTATGTTACCCCCTCAACCTGGCTGAGGGCACATTCAGATTTGGTCATTCTTGGGGATCTCTGTCCCAATGCTCCTGGCATCATCACACAGCCTCAGGGCTGTGAGGTGCCAGAAAACCGGAGCGGGGCAATCTGCGATCCGAGGTGGTCACCACCATTCCCACATTCCCACTCGACACCTAAGACCCAGCACCTGTGGGGCTGTGGAGTTGGTCGGGGGTGCCTGCTGCAGCTGGAGGGGCCCGCGTGACCTGGTTGTCTGTCCCTGAATTTAGGCCCCTTCTGGAAACGTGCCTCTGCTTTCCTGACCATGGTGTGAGCTCCCAGCCTGTGCAGCTGAGGAGTATCCGGTGGGGGGTCCCCCTCTACATGCCTCATCCTGTCTGCTAACTGCTGCTGGGCCTCTCGTAACTTGGAGCCCCCCATCTTGGTGTGGGGGGGGGCGGTAAGAAGGAACAGTGATGGCAGAGCACCCTCGAAGGATCAGGGAACAACACTGTCCAACCAAACTTCCTGTGATGATGGAATGTTCTAGATCAGTGTTCACACGTAGCCACAAGCCACCACGTGCGGCTACTGAGCACTTGAAAAGGGGCCAATGCGACTGAGGAATTGGACCTAAACTTCTATTTTATTTTGATTAGTTTCAGATTTCAGTGCCCAAATGGCCACATGTGGCTAGTGGCTGCCATATTGGAAAGCCCAAATCTAGAGCATGTTTTCCTGATCTGGGCAGCTTTGAAAGATGGGCCATCGCCCTGAGGACAGATGTGGTACTGGTGTGAAGGGGTGAAGTTGAGCCTGGCTCTCAGTCAGTCCTCAGCGAGGTGGAGAGCTTCTGGGCCAGGAAATATGGGCCAGGCAGGTAGGGGGCCACCAGTGCCCCTAGGGCAAGACTTGTCCCCCCTTCTGGGCATAAAACCTGAGTTGGGCCTTCAAGGTCTCCAGTGGCCCAGAAGAATGACCTGCCCAGCAGGTAGCCCAGGCTGGGCACCTGATATCTAGAGCATTTCTGCCAGTTGTGTTGATGGTTTCTTCAGGCCTCACCTGAGGCCCACACGACAGACGGTCCCGGCTTGCGGTACTCGATCCTGCACATTCCTGTCTGGGGAGACGCATCCTCATTTTTGTCTGCGTGGAGCTGTTCCAGGGACTGACCAGAGTGGCCTAAGGGAAGCCTCAGGCTTGGTTCCTGCCACTGTCTTTCTACAAGTCCCCAAGATGTGTCTTTTGACTCTTTCGGCTTTTTAAGGGAGAAGGATTAGCCCATATTCAGCCACGACAGACAGGAAACACGCAAGCAGCCGGGAGATACGGTGAATGGGCGGAAGATCGCACACTCAGGCCCCAGGCCCGTGCCCCTCCTCCCCTCTGCCCTGTTCCACTGCAGCATCACAGCACAGCAAAATGATGCTCCCCCACGGTGCCCCTGAAGTCACCCCCAAATTCCAGGACTTTGCTTCCGGCCACTCCCCCCGGCACGGTGCTGTGTGTTCTATTCCACGGACCATCTGTCAGTGGGGCGGCCACGAGCCACCCGGATGAAGCCAGCTCAGCTCCGCCAGCTTCTCGCTGCCCAGCGCCCGTGCCTGCCGGCCTCAGTCTCTTAACCTGTGAAATGGGAATATAGGAGTCACTGCCACAGAGGGCTGTTGTGAGCATGAAAGGGGTCCGTGCCTGAAGAAGTCTTAGCAAAGTGCTGCCCACAGTAGGTGTTACAGCAAGAGCTGTTGTTATTGGAATTGCTGCCTTTTTGCTGTTTGTTCCTGACCACAGACACCTTTCTCTGGGCCCCGGATCTCCACCCAGCAGTGGTCCATCCGCTCCAACTCGGGCATCCGGGGAATCCCATCATCCTGCCTCCATGTTTCATTTTCTCCAGGCCCCGGGCAGCATGAGCTGTATTATCTTAGAGCTCGGGAGACTGATTCGATTGTCCAGGACTTCAGTACTCTTCGAGTGTGTATTGAGACCTATGGAGGCAGGGGATGAGCAAATGTGGTTGCTAGAAGGGCTGCTGGAGGGAGGTGCAGGTGGT
The DNA here is from genome assembly GCF_023721935.1 of Panthera uncia. Taxonomy (NCBI): domain Eukaryota; kingdom Metazoa; phylum Chordata; class Mammalia; order Carnivora; family Felidae; genus Panthera; species Panthera uncia. The sequence continues at coordinate 4,203,098 of NW_026057579.1, forward strand.
GTAGGCCACGGGCCCCTCCTGTATGGGGGGGGGGTCTCTGAGGGTCCCTCGAAGGGTCCCTCCATTTGAGTGAAGATCTGAAAGGGGTCAGTTTGTGCATTTTTGTGTTGCTTTGTTTTCTCTGCATGGATAGGGCAGCTAGGGTAGGTCCCTGGCTCCCCCTGGCTAGCTGTGTGACCACAAGTGAGTCACCAAGCGTCTCTGATGATCTGTGGAGGGTGGTGAGGTGACCCACCATGGCGAGTGCTCAACAACCCAACTTGGAGCCATCATCATTAACAGGACACTCTTCACTGTTCATCAGGAGTTCTCCGGAGTCAAAGGGCACTGCTCACCACAGCAGTCCCTCTATGTGAGCCCCAAGAGGGGCCATTTAATCTATACTTAAACCCCTTCTTTCCTTCCGGAGACAGCCCGGCCCATCCCTGCAAAGCACCCACTGAGAAGATATTCCATAAATAATCCAAAGCTTGTTTTCTGGTATTTCCACATTTTGGACCTCCCTCTGCCCCCCTGAAGCCATTCGGTCATATCCGTGGTCATAATTATGGTCCTAATTCAGCACATTCGGTAACATTCACTGAGCAATTATTCTGTCCCAGAAACAGCTGAATAATAACATGAGCCCCGGCTTCTTCCACGATGAGCCCTTCCAGCTGCGTGGCTGTCACCGCTGTGTTCAAGCTCTCCCTTCTTTCCGTGGTTCCTGAATGTGTGCACTGAGGTGTTCGGCAACCTTGACCCCGTGCTGCCCTTCTGGTCACGGACGGCAGTTTTTGGCGTCCCGCCCTCAGATGAGTACAATGACCCCCCTTGTCCTGGATGCTAAGCTGAGGTTTGGGGCCAACCCATCCATCAGCCCCCACACTGCACTTGTAGTCGGCTTGCCTCCCTGCCTCTTTGTGTGGGGCGTGTGCAAAGCCACATCTCCCTCCTTTTGCACTTGGGTACTGACTTCTTTGTTGGTCTCTTAATTTATTTTTTAGCCCAAGTAGAACTTTACATTATCCTTGGTTGAATCTTCTAGAATCAGCCCATATAGTCTCCAACATGAAATGTGAAGCTTTACGTCATCTGCAAGTTAGAGAGGTGTTTCTCTTAAGTCTTCACCAGAAGACTGTTAGGATCCATGTAGACCAAGAGCAGAGAAGGGCGGCACTCCACTAGCGACTGTCTTCAAGGTTGCCATCCTGGGGCACCTCACGGACAGCTCACCTTGCCGTGCAGGTTTCACCAATGCTGACGATAGATGGCGAAACATGTCATATAATCAAATGTGTGATGGGACCCCGTTGACAAACGGGGCAGGTACTGATAATTTAGACACTCAGCCAGTCTTCTCCTGATGGGTAGCCTTACCTCCTTCTATCTTGTTCCCTCCTCCCCCATCCTCAAATCCTGGCAGGTTTTGGCGAGGACAGCTAACCCTGGGGCCTGCTGTTGGATACCAGCAGTTAACCAGCAGTTAAATCTAGAACATTTAAACGCTCAGTTGTTGGGGGATTGTTGCTTTAGTTGGTTATGCATAGTCACATCCTCAGGGGTTGTGGGTTGGATGCATTCGATTCCAGATATGTGTGAGATATGCCTTTCAGATAGGCCACTGAGCCCGGCCTGACACATGGGTAGCTGTCTCTGTGTGGCGGTCCTTTTGAAGTCCCCAGAAGTGCCTGCTCTGGGGAGGGGAGAGGAGAGACGCAGAATGAATACAGACTGCCACCCAGCAGCACAAGAGGTGACTGCAAACGAGAATGCTCCGGGTGAGAAAGTGAGCCACCCAGTCACTGTCTCACCTTCCCAAAGTGGGTATCACGTGCTCTGTGTTCACTGACTGAGTCCGTCACCAGGGGCACTTGGACAGAATGGAAGCAATCACTCGAGAGAGGCCAGATTACACTGTCTTTAGGAAGTGCTGCCCCCCTCAGCTCATGCCCCCCTCCCCTTGCCCTCTGGTTGCCAGAATTATTGGAATCTTCCAACTCTAATTTCTACCACTCTGTGAACACGAAGAGCCAGTGGCAAGAGACGGACTTCTTATTCAAATGGAAATTGTTCTCCAAGTTTCAGGAAAGAGAGGGTTCCAGAACTTTCTGAGCCAACAGATTCCAAAGATCATTACAGTTACTCGGTGCTCTGCTGGTAGAAAAGGGGAGCCCCCTGGTTCTCATGTTGGAGGTTTTAATTTATATCTTGTGCAGGACTTAGGGGAGATTAACCATGCGGCTTAAACCGTAGGTAGTAAATCAATTCGATTTTGAAAGGGCCTCCTGGCAGCAGCAGGGGATGGAGAAACGAATATTTATGGAGCGTCTCCCATAGGCCCCGTGTATGCTGGCTGCTTTCTATCCATTAACTTGTTCAACCCCCATATCCATCCCACGAGGGCTGGCAACTATTCGCCCATATTGCAGACGAGCAGACTGAAGTTCTTGAGAGTTTCAGGGTGCACAGCTCTGCAGAGCCAGAATTCCCACCAGCCTCCCCCAAAACACCACGAACCTCTCAGCGGGCCAGATGTCAGGCCTTGTGTGGCATTCTGTTTCCCAGGAAGGCATCCAGATTAAAGCCTTTGCGGATGGTTCAAATAAATCATTCCCAAAATGGAGGACAACTTTTTTTTTGGAACCTGAGCAGCTCTTGCACGACCTCAAGGAATCTTGCTGGCAACTCTGTGATTGGTCGTGGGGGGCACCCTCCCGCCAGGGGCACCTTGAGGGACTCACCTGGAAAAGGGCCCTCATCGAAGGTGACACCGACTTTCAGCTGGTTCTTTTTGAGGTCATATGAATGTCTCTTTTAATCTGCAAAAGTGACTAGGGAATAGAGTTTCCAGCTTTAATTAATTTCTTGAATAAGGTTCAAAAGTGAAAGTAATTAAGAAGGGGTCTGGTGAAAAGCGCCCTCGCCCCACTTCTCCTACTCAGTTCCCATTGACCTCTCCTCTGAAACCCTTCTCTTCGTTGTTTACCTGTCCGGAGTTTCTTTATGCAAATGCAAGCAAGTAGTTGAATGAATCTTTTTCTTTTCTTTCCTACTTTCCATAAAAACTAGCACAATCGTTTTTACTGTTAAACCACTCTTGGGTTCTCGAGAACACCAGGTTGTATGTTCCTTGCATTTGGGGCTGCTGAATTTCAGAGCTAGTGGGGTGGCCACGCTTCCCCGTCTCCAGTGTCCTGAGGGTGAGGCATGCGCTTGTCCAGGCATTCGAGGGACAGGCGGGCACGCAGGGGAGGCACCGCGTTCGAGCTCCTGTCCCTAGCAAAGCCCCAGGGGGCCAGAGCGGGGAGGGCCATCGTGGGGGCTCTGAGATGCGCTCTAATGGCCTGGGACCCCATTCCCCGGGGTGGCGATCTGGCAACTAGCCAAGGGCCAAAAGTGAGTGGTGACTTGGCCGCCCTGTGTTCCATGAGGGTCCCGGGTCCCCACAGTCAGCCTGGCAACAAATTGTATTTATAAAAGACACGGAGGAGATGATGGAGGTCGAGAGCTGAAAAAAAAAAATCCATCTCAGAATTCTTTTAAACAATTCCCTCCCCTCCCCCTTCACCAGTGACAGCGTGTGCTCTCACTACGCCATGAGGCACCCAAGTGGCCATGGCTGACGTTTCACAGCACCTTCTCTGGGCCAGACACTATTCCAAGTGTCACGGAGTAACCCTCAGTGATGATCTCCATTTTTCAGGGAGGAAGCTGGGACTGTGGTCACTTAGCTAACAAGTTGGGGAGCCAGAGTTCAGGCCAGACAGCCAGCCGCCCAGCCACAGCTGGTTTCTCACGGCAGCTCCTGGGCCCAGGAGGCTTCCTGGATTTTACTCTCAGGGCACCCACGGGGTTGAAAGACAGAAGGCAGCACAGAGCCCAGGGGGGCTGGACGTCCGCACTGAGGCACGACAGACAGCCTTGGGCCCCTGTCTGGGCGGCCCCGCTTCTTTCGGAGGATCTGGCTGGCCAGTAGCCTCCTTGAGAGGCACATCCTGACCAGGACCGTCTCCACCGGCAGCAGCATTTTGAGCTGTATGGAATTCTACACTTTTAACAACCTTTAATTTAACTCTTAGGGTAGACATCGACACTGACAGAAAAGAAAGCACATGTGTTTTTAAGAAGGCAATTTATTTTCAGGGGAGAGAGTCTGGGGGGAAACACTGGCAGGAGAAATAGCAGAGACTGTGAGTAGAGATCCAGACCCTGTGAGTCATCATTCAAGGCCTCTGTGTGTGTTACGGGCTGAATCGTGTCTCCCCGAAATTCACATGTTGAAGCCCTACCCGCCCCCCACCCCCCGCCCTGAGTAACTCAGAATGAGACCTTATTTGGAAGTGGTGTCATTGCAGACATGATTAAAGATGAGCTCATCGTGGAGGAGGGTGGCCCCTTTTCCAACATGGGTGGTGTCCTTACAAGAAGGGGACATTTGGACACAGACGGGCACACACGGAGGATGTCAGGTAGAGACTGCAGTGGTTCTGCCATAAACCAGGGAAGCTGGGAGGGAGGCTGGGGTCCGATTCTCTCCCTGGCGCCTTCAGCGGGAGGGTGGCCCTGCCAGGGCTCGGGCTTCTTGCCGGCCGAACTACTAGACGCATTTCCGTGGTTTGAGTTTATGGTAGTTTGTTACAGCAGCTCAAAGAAACTAAAACGGTGCACATGCTTCCAGATGCGGAAGGAGGCTGCTGGGAGCCGGTTTCCACCCCAGGTCCAGCTCAGCCCGTTCCCAGGCGGTCCTGGTTTATCTAAACAACTAGGACGTTCTCACTTTGTTTTAACTTTTCCTGAACTGCAGAAACGCGGAGGTCCAAAAGCGGAATTTGGTCTTTACGTGAGCTTTTTAAAAAGGGGGCGGTGGGTGGGGTGGGGGGAGAAAAAGAGAGAGCCACAACATCTTCATAGGTGACGGGATCCATGCTCTGGTGGGCCGTGTGATGTGTCCCCAGGCAGGGCCGGCTTCCCGGCCACGGAATCCACGTGAGCGGAGCTCGGTCTAACCTCACTCCGAGGACCTCCCCCACCAGCAATTGGCAATCGGAACTTTCACCCGCGTTGTCTCTTCCCAGTCCTTTCCCTTCCACCAATGTTCACACGCATCCCTCCAAGTTACAACTTACGGAGCAAGCAGGGAGGCTTCCGAGGGCAGGGAGGTCACACTTTCCGTGGGGACTTTTCGCCGTGTTTCCTAGTTATTGAACAAGGGCGACTGTGAGCCTGACACAAACATGGCTTTGACAAGCAGTTCAGAAAAACAGGAACCGCCAATTCATGAGAACTTAAAGAAAAAAATAGTTTAAAGAACTGAGAAATTGCCACATTATAGTGAAAGAATGTCAGGTTTTGGAAATGACAGAAACGAGCAATTTTCACCTCGAAAACCTGGTGGAGTCAGTTACACAAGACATAACCACACACAAACACGAGCATTTCTTATAATATAAGGGCATTTACAGTCAAGAGTATTTCATGGAAAGTTATTTTAGTAGCAAGGGTAGCCTTCAGCAATGAGTATTCGTCAAGAGAGTGAAACCCTGACTTCAAAGTCAGGAGGCAGCGTCTGAGTGCATTCGCAGGGTGCACCGGGGACCGGGGGACTGGGCCCAGCCACGGGTTCGAGGCAGCTGGAGGCGTTGAGTCTCTGCTCACACGTGTGCTGGCTGGGATCCCCTTGTGACCCGGCAGGGCACACCCCCACTGCTGGGGCCCCTGGGTCACTGCAGTTTGCTATAAGAGCCAGCTTGAACATTTTTCAATAATTCTTTTATTGTAAAATTGAGGGCATTATTTGCTGCGGGGAAAATGGCATGCAAACTTGTGACCGTGGGATGTAAACAGCCTATTACCTTAAGGTAGTATTTGAAGAAAATATAAATGCACCAGGTGGAAAGTGTCCAAAGGGTGGAGGTGCTGTGTGACTGCCCCGGGCAGAGAGAGGGCTCGGCTGGGACCCGGGTGGCGGTGCTTGGTCAGCCGTCCGGACACCAGGTGCGGGACTGTAGGTCCCGCAGGTGTGGGTGTAGGACACCCACAGGTCCCCCCGCAGAGCAGCCTGCTGTTCCCACTCAGGCTTGTTTTCTTCCAGTGTTGCCTGGGCAATCCATCACATAATTAAAGTTTCTTCAAACTGTCGAATGCTACAGTTCACGCGGGACTCTTTGCCCCAAATTTGTGGTCACCTTACTTTGCAGCTACATACAATTGGTATCTCTTCAGAAGGCTCCGCCTCTGGGGGTGGATTTAAAAGTGGCCCTCCCTGGGGCACCTGGCTGGCTCCGTCGGGGGAGCTCTCGACTCTTGATCTCAGGGTTGTAAGTTCGAGCCTCACGGTGGGTGTAGAGATGACTTAAAAACAAAATCTTCAAATCTTGCCAGAGAAAGACAAATACCATATGATTTCACTCATATGCGGGATTTAAGAAAACAAATGAGCAAAGGGGGATAAGAAGAGAGGGAGGCAAACCAAGAAACAGACTCTTAACTATAGAGAACAAACTGGCGAGTACCAGAGGGGAGATGGGTGGGGGGATGGGTTAAATAGGTGATGGGGGTTAAGGGGTACACTTGTGATGGATACAAGTGTTGAATCACTCTGTTGTACGCTTGAAACTGATATCGGACTGTATGTTTAACTGGAATTTCAATAAAAACTTAAAATAAAAAATAAATAAATAAAATAAAATAAAACAAAATAAAATCTTCAAAAAAAAATGTTGCCCTCCCTGCTGAAGAGTTTTAGGACGTAAATCCAACAAAACAGTAACAATGCCCTGAAAGAAAATGGAAAGGATTAAACTCTGCCTCCAGAAGTACTCATTTTATTTTTTTTAAGTTTTTTTTTTAATGTTTTTTAATGTATTTTTGAGACAGAGCATGATCAGGGGAGGGGCAGAGAGAGGGGGAGACACAGAATCCGAAGTAGGCTCCAGGCTCCGAGCTGTCAGCACAGAGCCCGACGCGGGGCTCGAACTCACAGAGTGTGAGATCATGACCTGAGCTGAAGTCAGACGCTTAACCGACTGAGCCACCCAGGCGCCCCTAGAAGTACTGATTTTAAAACCAGATACATAAATCGGGGCGCCTGGGTGGTTCATACGGTTAAGTGGCAGACTCTTGCTTTCTGCTCAGGTCACGATCTCACGGTACATGAGATCGAGCCCCACATCAGGCTCTGTGCTGACAGCAGGGAGCGTGCTTGGGATTCTCTCTGTTCTTCCTTCTCTGCCCCTCCCCTGCTCTCTCTCTAAATAAATAAATAAATAAACATTTTTTTTTTAAAAAAAAGATGAAAAACACAAATACGTAAATTAGCGGATTGTGCTGGGGGGAGCTGGTTTAAAGAAGGGCTGTGGCCTACTCATGACTTTCATAAGTTGCTTTGCTCTCGTTCCTTTTTTTTTTAAACTCGAGGGGAGAAGACCCTCTATGTGGCCGAGCAGAACACTGCGCATTTAGATGCTTCCACATTAGAGCTCCCGGGAGACCCCTCCCCAATGGGTTCCCTCATGGTTAGTCCAGGCCTGTCCTCACAGCTGGACCGAGTCCCAGACTGCATGGCAGCAATGATGTTCTCACTGTCTCTCGCTTTTTTTTTTAATTTTCAATTTTTTAAACTAAAAAAAACAAAAAATTGGTTATACCTTTCTTTCAGCCTGTTCATATTCTTTGCCTCCTCTTCCTCTCTCCCTTCCTTCCTTCCTTCTTTTCCTTTCTTTTTGGTTGTTGTTCTTTTTTTTTTTTTTTTAAGTTTATTTATTTTAGAAAGGGAGAGTGCAAGTAAGGAAGGGGCAGAGAGAGAGGAAGACAGAATCCGAAGCAGGCTCTGTACTGACAGTGGGGCTTGAACTCACGAACCATGAGATCATGACCTGAGCCTAAATCGGATGCTTCACTAGCTAAACCACCCGGGCTCCCCTGGTTGTTGTTCTACAAGAGCTCTTCTCATATTCTGGGTCTTAAACCTTTGATATATACGCCGCAAATTATTTCTCCCGGTCTGTTGTTTGACCTTTTACTTTGCTTATCGTGTCTTTTATTTTACAGAAATATTTAATTTTTATGTAATCCAATCTGTTATTATTTTCTGGACACCCAGGTTTTGGCTTGCTTAGAAAGTCTACTCCCACCCCTAGATTACAAAACTATTCTCACATACTTCTTTTTTCTTGTGGCATTTTATAATTTTATCTTTCTGGTTTAAAATACCAAGTTCACGGGGTTTTATTTTCCTTTACATCTTGAAGAAGAGGTATCCAGTCTTTCTTTAAATGGATAGCAGTTTTTCCTAGTACCATTTATTAAGCAGCCTGCTTTGTCCTGCTGAAAATATTTTAAAGGATTTCTTTGAAGTTTATTTATTTATTTTTGAAAGAGAGAGAGAGAGAAAGCCCACGTGGGGGAGGGGCAGAGACAGAGAGGGAGAGAGAGAATCCCAAGCAGGCTCTGTGCTGTCAGGGCAGAGCCCAACACGGGGCTCGATCTCATGAACCATGAGATCATGACCTGAGCCAAAATCGAGAGTCGGACGCTTAACCAACACCCAAGCACTCCCCCCCCCCTTGCTGAAAATATTTTAAGTTTATGGGTTTAGTATTGGGAGACATAAATGAGGGAAAGGAGGCAATTTTGGTTGGTATGCAGAAGTCAGCGGGTTGGCTGGGCCTTGGGGCTGAGGGATGGAAAGAAAGTGTAGAGATTTTGGGGAATAAGACATAGAAACGGGAAGGGGTCAGGGTGGATAACCGGGGGCCAGCGGACAATGAACATGGTGGAAGGAAGGTAGGGCTGCAGCAGAGGGGGCTGTGAGTGGAGAGCCAATAAGAGGCTTGGAAAAAATGGATCCAGCTGGCAGTCAGCTCATGGAAAAACAGATGCTCACGCTGGATACAGGCCAGGCTGAGCCAGGCCCCGGGGGAGACTTGTAGGCACGGCGAGAATCAGGCTCGGATATTTCCGTATTGAAACATTTGATCGGACGTGTGCAAAGTAGGCACGAGATCCAGGTAGAAGAGAAGCCTGATTTTCCCGGGGCCAAGGAAAATATCCTGAAGAGTAGGAATGGACACAGCCTACGAGAAGGAACCCGACCCCACCGAAGCGTGGAGGTTGAGTCAAACCAGATGATTTAGTGGAGCTCAAGTCTGCTAACAGCTTCTGATGGTAGAAATCTAGAAAGAGCTCCCAGAGGGCCCGTCTGAAGCCCCCTTTTCAAAGAAGTCTTTCCAGGATGCTGTGCCGCGAAGTCCTCAGGGGGGAGACCATTAAGTCCTCAGAACTCTTCCCGTCTGGGTCTGTGGCAGATACCAGCTGAACCAGCCTCATGGGTCCAGGGCTCTGTGCTCAGAATGCTCACGCCTAGATTAATGTTCTGCTGTTGCCATCTTGAAATTCTCAATCATTTCCAAACAAGGGGCCCCGCACGTTCTGCCTTCGGGCCTGGATGTAGGCCATGGGTCTCAGCACTCTACTTGGGAACCCAGACGTTCCTTATGGTCCTCCAGCACCGTGTTCCAGGGAGTCCTGCCGGAAGGCAGAGGCAGCAAGAGATGAAATGTAGTTGCCTTTCGTGACTGGATTCTTCACTACTGCTTTATGTAACAGCAGATCCTGATTTATGAAATGCGCCTTAAAAACAACTTACAGAAATGCAGGGGTGGGGATAGAATTTGCAGTGAAATTCTGTCCCCATTAAAGAACCTCCAGCCACATGACTTGCTGTGCTTGGGCCGTGTTCTCTGTACCAGGCGGAACCCACAGAGAAAGAAGGCTGCCAGCAGGAGGCCTAGGTGCTCTACTGAACAGATGACTCAGCCGTGCACTTATCCTAAAGGTTCCCAGAGCTGAGAGTCAGGGGCCCTGACACATGAGTTGTAGGAGGCCTCTGTGTCCCCATCAAAGACACGCTCCATGGTGGGGAGCTGTTGGACAACCTTTCTGGTTTATCCACCAATCCCTGGGGATTCCTGCAGATTGAAGGAATCTTCCTTTCTCTTTGGGATTCTTCTCTTACTACCCACTATGTCCTACCTGTGCAAGGACTTCCCTAGACAGGAGCATCAGCCTGGCGGCAGCATTCAGAGACTAAAAGAGCACCAGTCAGAGGGGGACCCATTTCTACCACTCCTGCGCACTAGACCCAGGTACCCCCCACTTAGGGAGAAATTTGCTGCCCAGTTATAGAGAAATCACCGTAGTGCATGATACCAACAACATGGTCCCACTGTAATTCTCCTAAACACACAGTTATCTGGTGAGTTCTCCTTCTGGATTTGACAGATCAGGTTCCCAACAAGGAGAGTGCCCTGAGGACAGGGCTTGCTGCAGGGTTCTCAGACTCTGGTCGCTCACCCAACACCATGGTTTATGAAATGGAACCTCCGGGACATCCAGTGACAGTTGCCCCATAGGAAACAGAAGTTTCCATAAAACTTCCTCTCTGCTGTTTTTATGCTCAGGCTGCTTGTGGGTCAGTTATTGGTAGTGTGGCAATGGAAGCGAAGGGGTACCAGTGAGTAATGTAGAGCATAGTAGATGCTATGCCCCAAGGGAATCCACACTCTAGTACAGAATGAGAAACTTCTGGGTGATTCAAGAGAAATTCGTTTTATTACTATTATTATTGCAGGACTTCTCAGAGCCTTTGGCCATGCTTTGTAAATATCCAAAATGGCATAACCTGGACAGTATATGCTAAATGTTGATGGTGGATGGAACCTTCCCCTCTTTTTTTTTTCTCAGAGAATTATATAGGACCAGAGTTGCCAAGAGAAAACATACCAATGTTATCGAAATTTAGAAGGAATATGTTAGTACGGGATAAAAGAGAGTGACATTTGGATTGAAATTCAGAAAAAAATCAGAAAAGACCCCCAGATCTTCCCAGGGGGGAAGAGCAGCATGGCAAAGTATGGCAGCATGTGGCGGGTCTGGGGTTGGCTGGCAAGGGCAAGCTTGGGGGCAAGAGGAGACTGGGGCAGTTTTTTAGGACCTCCATTGGCAGATCACAGTGTTGGGCCTTTCACCTGCAGGCAGTGTGCATGTGTGTGTATGTGTGTGTGTGTATGTGTATGTGTGTGTGCGTGTATGTGTATGTGTGTGCGTGCGTGTGTGTGCGTGTGTGTGTGTGTACAGTGCTTAAAGATTTTGAGCAAAGGATAGGTTGATTAATGATGCACAGCTTCAGAAAAATGACTTTGTGGGAAGAACTAAAGACATCCTGGAGACTCACAGCCCTTGTGGAAGGCGGCCTCAGTATGGAAGCTACATGTGGCCAGGAGGGAACAGACCCCGGTGGCAGGGTGGCAGATGGACACACGGATCGAGGTAGAAGAGGCAGCACGGATGACTGGCTGAGGTTTGAAACGCCAGGCCGCCCATGTCACCACTGACATTTCAAAAGCTCAGACCAGATGGTAACACCTGGGCCGGTACAGATGAGTCAGGAGAATGACTGTGACCATGTGAGGGGTGGGTCCAGAGTGGAAATAGTTTCTCCCACGCAAGCATTAAGAATATTACAGAGGGGTGGCACCTGGGTGGCCCAGTCGGTTAAGCGTCTGACTCCCGGCTTCGGCTCAGGTCATGATCTCACAGCTGGTGGGTTTGAACCCCGCATCGGGCTCTGCGTGAACAGTGTGGAGCCTGCCTGGGATTCTCTCTCTCTTCCCCTCTCTCTGCCTCTCCCTCTCTGGCGCTCTCTCTCAAAATAAATTAATCAATTAAAAAAAAAGATAAGAACATTACAGAGGGGTTGCCCCTCTTTCCCTCAAGTGTGTGCTGGCCGAGCAGCCACCAACAGCACGTGGGAATGCGTGCGTGCCAGGAGCACACCGCGGTGCCCGCCTTCGAAAGCTGTCCACGTGAAGAAGGAGTAGTGACCGGGAGAAGGAAGAGGCCAGAGCAGGCCCTTCCACTATGATGGACAGCTTACTGTGGCTGGTCCATAACCACAATGCTGGAGCCAACAGAATCCACTGCTCACCAAACTGCTTGTCCTGGAATCTCACAAATTTGCACGTTGACTTTGTTAATAAAGGGCTAAGGAGATAATTCAAACAAGCCCTGTGGTTTGGAAGTCACACATTTTGGTGCTTGATGCTCATGCATACGGCGAAGCATTTGAAGAACATTTCCTAGACCGAGGTTTGTTTCATGTTTGCATCAAACACGCAGCAACTCACGCAGCAATCTCCTGAAGAAATTCGGCTGGCCTCCGTTGTCGGTATATTCCCCTCTTATGGCCTCATCCCGTGCACATAGGTCTGTGTGTTCACATTTACGTATGAACATGCATGAGCGTGCCCTCGTATGCAAACATTTGGGTTCATGAAATTTTAATCCACCCTCAATCGAGGTATATAACCAGGACAGATTGATGGAAAGCTTTTAGGACTTGAAAGAACAGACGTGATAGTCATCTTGCATTAGAAAGAGCACCAAAGTATACTGAGGAGTATTTCTGCATTGCATGAGGAAGTAATGAGTTGTGAAAGGCCACAGTTATTTCATTAAGCGCAAAGGTACTGATGAGGATGCAGCAAAGAATCAGAAAGGAATCCTGGTGGAAACAGCTTACAGCCTTGAAGGAGAGAAGTCTAAGCACAATGGGAGCGCAAAGGAGGAAGGGAGAACGCTGGAGAGGGGCCGGAGGGTGACTTACCCTGAGGCCCACGGTGCTTGCGAACGTGGTGGCATCCGGACCAGGCCTTGAGAGGCAGGCGGATTTGGATGTGCGGCCGTGGCCACGGAAGGCTGTGCAGGTGTAGGGGTCCGTGCGCGCAAAGGCATGGAGTGGGCGTGTCCGGCGGTGGGTGTGTCCGGCGGTGGGCGTGTCCGGCGGTGGGTTCGAACAGGGGTGTCCCGTGCCCTTTGGCTGAAGAATCAGCACAGAGGTGGAGGACCCAGCAGGCAAAGTAGGTTGGTTCTGATCTGGCTGCTGTGACACAAATACACAAATACACAAATGAGTATACAGACCCTCAGGGAAGCGCCCATAGGACACATGCTTCTTTCAAGGTTGACTTTCTCAAACCATGGCTGGAATTCCGTTAGGGGGATTACTCTCAGAGCCCACGCAGCAGCCACCGGGATAAAAACCCTCATTGCCCCAGCTGGCTCACTTCACCTGACAGCTTCTAAAATCTCTCACACGGAATTTGTCACTCTATTAAGCATCCATAAAATGCACTTTGAGCCTGAAAAGCTTTTCCAAAAGAAGAGCTTGAAAATTGAACCTTAAGGAGCAGAAACCGTGACTTCCAAACCACAGGGTTTGTTTCAATTATCTCCGTAGTCCTTTATTAACAACGTCAACATGCAAATATGTGCGATCCTAGAACAGGCAGTTCTGGGAGCCGTGGGTTCCGCTGGTTCCAAGCAGCAAGAAAATTCCTTGTCTTAAGGACCAGATCCATTTGGAATATTCTTTATTAATCACGTACTATGGCATTAATATAATCCAAATCACCTAACTGTGTCTTTCCTTTTGTGATGGTGGGCACTTTCTTCTATCATCAGAGACTTGTCACCGTGCCCAGCCTGAATTCGATGGCTTCTCTCCAACTATTCCAAGCTAACTCTGGGTGTGTGTCTATCTGTCTGTCTGTGTGCTTCTGTGTTGTCCATGCTGCAGTCCAGGCTCTATACTGTTTTCCTTATTATGTGAGATTCCACTGGAAGGACATTACTAAGTTTTGTGAAATCAAAGCTCACATGTTGACTGAGATGCTGTGGGCTGAGGGTCCTCTGAAAGCTTGCAGTCTGGGGCTGCCTTGGTTGTGTCTGATGGCCCACAAGATATAAACCCTGGACACCTTGCAACTCTTTGTCACCAAGCAGAAAAACCAAAGGGATTTTCAAACCAAACTGGTTTGAGATGTCCTAGGGCTTCTGTAACAAAATGTCACAGACTCGGCGGCTTAAACAGCAGAAATTCATTTGCTCACACTCCCGGGGGGCTAGAAGTCCAAGATGAGGGTGTTGACAGGTTTGGCTTCTTCTGAGGCCCCTCTCCTTGGCCTGTAGATGGCCACCTTCTCCCTGAGTCCGCACCTGGTCTTTCTCCCCCGTCCCCCCGTCCGTATGCTCGTCTTCCTTTTTAAAAAATATTTTTTAAAGTTTATTTATTTTGAAAGAGAGAGAGAGAGAGAGAGAGAGAGAGAGAGAGCCAAAAGCAGGGAAGGGACAGAGAGAGAGGGAGAGAGGAAATCCTGATGCAGGGCTCGATCTCATGAACCCTGAGATCATAACCCGAGCTGAAATCAAGAGTCAGATGTTTGACTGAGCCACCCAGGCACCCCTTAATTTCCTCTTCTTATAAGGACAGTCACATCGGGTTAGGGCCCACTTGTATGACCTCGTTTTGCCTTAATTACCTCTTTAAAGGCACGATCTCAAAATACAGTGCTCTACTGCGGGACTTCAACGTATCAATTTTAGTAGAACACAATTCAGCCCATAACAATTGGTTCTAGGTACTGCCTTTAGGACTCCTCTCCATGCCTTTGTCTCACCAACGGATGAATCACACAGTAAGTGGCTAGATGAAATGCTTGGCCAATTAATATTGTCATGCTCAATTATAAAGACAAAATATGTCCACCTTTGCATTCTTTATTGCTGGCTTCTGTGGTTTAGATCTAGCAGCTACAAAAATTCAGAATTTTGCTAGCCAGGGTGTCAAATCTCATCCTGGTTTCAAATAGCACGTTTTCATCTCAACCAGTTTTGGCCCAGGGCCAAATGCAAGTAGGCAGTGTATGATTCCCGTGCTTGTGAACCACAGGGGCCCCTAGATTTCTGAGCACGATCCCCTGTTCCTGTGGTAAAGGGCTGCATCGCCTGCCTAATGGCTTGACCTACTGTTCCCTCTGATGGAGGCAGCTCTCGGGCTCAGCCGGGCCCCTGACCAGTCTCAGGCCCCGCACCGAGACCTGCCAATTCCCTGGCACCCCATCGTTGTCCCATGCTCTCGTGTCACTCCCGGTGCTCCTGCGTCAGCCCCACGAAGGCTTCCTTCCAGCCCGCCTCCCACAGGCCCTTTTCCTTATACCTCTCAAGTTCAAATTGTCCATGATCATCCTCCAGTGGGTGGACTATCTTTGGAGACGCTTTTGGCCTGAATCCTGCCCTGGATTTATGGGTTTTATGTTGCTTTGCAATTGTTGCCATTTTCTCCCATGTGTTCTGTTCACACAGGAAGTGACTAAGGTGAGGACCAGGTGAAGACAGACTGGTTCTTCTGTTTTATGCTTTTAAATATAATCCACTCCGCCCTTCCCTCAAGAGCCGTGGTTCTTTTATCACCGGAGCCCCACACACCAGGGTCTGAATTTCTAGCCCACTGCTTACTGGTCAGGCAAGTAGGATAATTCAGTTTGCATCCCTAGGCCTCAACATCCCCATCCATAAGATGGAGGTAAATGGTAACACCTTTTTCCAAGGCTGCTACTAATGTTAAATGTGAAACTCTTAAAAAAATTTTTTTTAATGTTTATTTATTTTTGAGAGAGAGAGAGAGAGAGAGACAAGAGTGCGAGCAGGGGAGGGGCAGAGAGAGAGGGAGAAAGAATGTGAAGCAGGCTCCCGGCTCTGAGTTGTCAGCACAGAGCCCGCCATGGGGCTCGAACTCACGAACCAGGAAGCCATGACCTGAGCCGGAGCTGGATGCTTAACAAAACCTGAGCCACCCAGGAGCCCCTGAGTTTAAAACTCTTAATGCGGAGTTCGGTACTGAGTAGAGGCATGGAAAATGTCAGCTACGTGATTATTTTTACCCTTATTTTGCACATGCTGTAGCATTTTACAAAACTATTATTCCTTTCCTAGACGCACCTCCAACGTGCCACCTCATACAAATCCACTCTAACTTTCACTCTACTCTATGATGCCCCCCCCCCCCCCCCCCCCCCTCCAGTGACCAGATGCTGGACCACCAGACCACCTTCTCTAATGGCTGGAAAAATCTGGTTTGCATTGAACCAGTCTGTTTCAAACTTCTGACCCCCCATTCTGCCCTTTGGTGTAGCACAGTTCAATCTGTCTGTTCTCATGTTCCTCCAAGGCATTCCCAGGTCTAAAGTTCCTTTGACTGTTTCACATTTAATAAACAAATCCCTCTGCTGTCTGGCCACTCTCCCCTGAATATTCTCAGCTGCTTCCATCCTTCTAACTGTGGATCTTAGAAAGAGACAGGATGCTTCAGGTGAGGTCTGAGCAGCCCAGAGCAGAACCGGCCAGCACCTCACACCCCACTAAGCACCCTGGAGCCCTTTGCTTAGCTGGTGGCCACATCACACTTTTGTCAGTATCACATTTATTGTTAATGTAATCCTGTAAGATTTTCTTCCTCTTTAATTTCCGTTGCAAAAGACAAGTCTCCTATACTCTAAACTTATAAAGTTAGGGTTTGGGTTTTTTTTTTTTTTCATCTAAAAATACATAACCTAATAATACTGCCTTTGTGAAATGCATTAAACCATTAAACCATTATCTCACCAAAAGACTCCGGCATTCTGTTTGTAGGTCATTAAATCTGCTCCCTGCAGAGAATGGGTCATCGGTAGATCTGACGAACACGTGACTATGTTGTTGTCAAGTCACCGAAGTGGTGGGCAGGACAGAGCGGAGAATGTGGGCCTGGAGGGTGGCTGGAGGGAGACAGCCCTCCGCCTGACAGCAGTTAGAATTCTGGGCTCAGTCAACCACCTGCGAAACGACTAAACTTGTTTCTGAACATATTTCTCCATCGTGGCCTCTAGGACGTCTTTGGCGGTGCTGTCTTCCTGAAGCCTAGACAGGCCGCTCTCCCCGTTTCCTTGATTTCCCAATCTCAGGCCCCCGCAACAAGAAAATGAGATCGGCTGCAGGTGACCCGGTCTTACTAACCTGGCTGGCTCTTGGGACACACTACTTCTTTCTCTGAGGTCTGCTAAAGCCTTATTTTTGGCGTTTTAGAATTTTGTCGAGTGTAACCATAAAGGTCAGAGCTTCTGGGGTTAACTTCTTGCCCTTTTTAGCCACCAGAATAGCCCACGTCTGTGAATGCTAGAGCTGCTGACCAGAGCTCATGGGCTGGCTGCGGGCTGTAGGTCACTGAGGCGGGAGGCAGGACCCCGTTTGCAGGTTCTGGTACACATTTACCATCTCCACCCCCTCTTGGGCCTCAGTGGCCTCAAATGTTGCTTACGGTGCTTGGGATGTTTAACTTCTTTTGTGTCAATCTGGCTGGGCCGCAGTGTCCAGATATTTAGCCAAACGTGATTCTAGATGTTTCTTTGAAGTTATTTCTGGGTGAGATGAAAATGTGAATCTGTAGACATTGAGTAAAACAGATTGCCTCCACAACGAGGGTGGGCCTCATCTAATCAGTTGAAGGCCTAACTAGGAAAAGACTGAGGTCCCTTGAGGAAGAGGGAATTCTACCAGTAGACGACCTTCAGACTCGAACCGTACCTCTTCCCCGGGTCTCCAGCCTGCTGACCTACCTTGTAGAGTTTGCACTTGTCAAACCACAGTTCCATGGCTCACTTCTTTAAAATAAATCTTTCTCTCCCTCTCTCTTTTTTCTTTCCCTTTCTCTCTCTATGCGTCTTCTATTGGTTCTATTTCTCTGGAGAATTCTGACAACTACAGTCCTCTGCCCAGTGTTAGCGTTATTTTGACTGGCAAAACAGATAAAATCGAAGGGAAGAAGTTGTGCTTTCTATCATGAGCCACACTCTCCTGTTTCTCTGTAGCCCACTTTGAATTGTTCCTTCCTGAAGGTACTCCACCAGGGCTCTGTTGAGCTGTAGGTGTTGAAGTGAGCACCTACTATGTGCTGCATGCTGGCTCCCCTTTCCATATTTCATGCGTGCCCTTTCCATGCGAGCTAGGCTGGTCATGTGTCTGTGACGATCCCCGTAAGTATGCAGCTCTTTTTCCTCATTCTATTGCAGAGGAGAATTAAACATCGGAGAGCCTCCCAGCCCTCTCGAGCCATCCTTTCCCTAGGGACTCAGTCTACGCGAACGTGCCTTTTTGGAGCCCGCTTTCCTGGAGTGGCAGGAACGCCAGATTTGGTGGAGCCTTCTCCTTCGTCCCTCTGAACCCAGCGGACGGGGGAGTTGCAAACCCAGGGCCTGGGGTCAGAGAGCCCTTGGTCTCCATCTAAAATCTGCCACTTGCTTGCAGTCCGATCTAGGGCAAACTTTTTAACCTTCCTGGGCCTCCGTTTCCTCATTTGTGAAGGGGATTTTGACAGTGCTCACTTCATGGAGAAGTCGTGGGGATTAGGTGAGAAGGGGTAGCTAATGACTTAGCAGACCGCCAGGCCTGGGAAAGGTGGCTCCTGCATTCACCAGACCCACCTTCTTAGGCCTTCTGAGCTGCGCTTTTCTTCTCTTCACCCATCACTCCTGCCGGCAGTCCCTGGTGTTGCTCACGAATATTCCCTCTCTCTTCTCCTGCACACACGGGGCAGGATTGTAGTTGCCCAGCCTTTGTGAAGTCACACACGGCCGTGGCCCTTGTTTTGGCCAAAGAAGTGAGTGTTGGACATGCGGCGTGAGGAAGAAGTACAATTTTGTCGGGACAGGCCACTACGATACGGGAGGTGGAATTTGTCACCGCAACACAGCTTAGCCTGCTCTGACTGACACGCTCCTTAATCGTGAATATCTAAAATCACGCGGCCAATATATCCTTACATCTGTAGTATATATAAATAGCATTTATCATATGAATGTGTTTACATAAATATATAGAAATATTTACATAAATGTATAGAAGTGCATTTAAATTCCTAAGGAGTTATTGGGGGGGGGGGGAATTTTTTTCAATGCCCCAATTTAACTTCCTATTAAAAATAGGAATTTGAAGCAGGCAGTGCAATTGCCTAATTTACTCATTTTGGCTGCGGTTGGAAAATGACCCAAGGAACTATAGCCAAGTTCCCAGTCCAAGGCTTCACCCTGAGCTGGATTCAAAGCCCCCCCAGAGTGCACTGAGAAGAGAGCATTCACGGCATTCTCCTGAGTGTGTTGGAGAAGGAGGTGACATCATACGGGGTAGAGTCTCTTGAAAACTCCCCTTGGCCACTTTGCTCCTCCTGCACCTGTGCTCCCTGAGGCAGCCTCGTGTCTTACCACCTCTCCCAGCACACTTCTCTTCTGGTCCACTCGGCTTCCCCTCCACGTGGCCCTTCCCCTCCACGCACCTCCGGGTCCTGCCCTTTGAGCCCTTCCGGCTTTTCTTAGGCAGCTGGCTAATGAGGCTTCTTTACTTTGCTCTAACCTTTATTTCTTCCTCACCCCCAAACCTACTGATGGTCACCCCTTGACATCTTCAGAATCCACCTTCCTTGGAAGAGACGAGCAGGGAGATTTTCTATAACTCAACTTAAAGTTTTAATGTTGTCGGGACGCCTGGGTGGCTCAGTCGGTTGTGAGCGTCTGACTTCAGCTCGGGTCATGATTTCACAGCTCGTGGGTCCGAGCCCCGTGTCGGGCTCTGAGCTGACAGCTCAGAGCCTGGAGCCTGCTTCGGATTCTGTGTCTCCCTCGCTCTCTGTCCCTCCCTTGCTCATGCTCTGTCTCTCTCTCAAAAATAAATAAACATTTAAAAAATGTCAGAAAAAATATTTAAAGAATATTTTTAACGTTGTCAATGATTCATTTTTTCCTGAAAATCGCTGGTGTTAGATTTTAATAGATCTTTCCTATCACAAAGAATGAAGTTCCATCTCTTTGATGGGGTTCAGTCTTTCTCTGCTGCATCAATAGCAGTAATGTCCAAAAGAATCAGTTATTTGCTAACTATACCTGAGCTGTTTGGGCCTTTCAAACTTCTGCTACCAGATTACGCTGAGCAGATGAATTCATGTGAGTCCCTGTGAAGTATTTCCTACCTTGAGAGCAGGTTTTTGGCCAGGCTTTGGGGGAGAGTTGTTTGGATCTCAGACACTCTCACAGAAGGTAGGTCCCAGGGAAGGTCCCCAGGGCATCCAGTGAAAGTTCATTCACTGTCCCCTGGGAGCACTTCTGAGACTAGTAACTGTAAGCCATAGCATGCACCATTTCGTGCAAGCCAATGTGAAAACACACCTATGTTCCCACCAGGGATTCAGAGACCCTTCTCCCTTCCCTGCATCGGGGCGATCTCACAGCTTCAAAGGAAAGAAGGAAGAGAAGAAAGACCACAAGCGTCTCTTGCAGAGTGGGAAGGAGACTCGGGTTCTCAGATCCCATCCAGGGGTAAGAAAGGGAAAGGGATTCTTTGCAGGCCAGGCCACTAGAGAGACTCCTGAAGCAAGGCCAACACACTCCCAACCCCCACCGGACATCAGCTAATTTTATTGACAGAGCTGTTGGAGAACAAGGTTTTGGCATGTGGGAACACTGGGATCCCTAATGCCACACCCTGGAGCTAACCAGATGTGTCCACGCAGACCAGGAAGGGCTGGGCAACCATGAGCCTGGCCGCGCATGGCAGGGAAAAGAAAACCATTTTTGGGTAAATGGCTTTCGGAAGCGAGGCCAAATCTGTACATCTGGTAGTTCTGTTCCCGCATAGATGTAATAGTACATAGGGGTCAAAACCAAGTGCCTTGAGTTCTGGCTTTTTCAGAACCTCAGGCAAGTTACTGAACCTCTCTAAAGCCTCGGTTTTATGACCTACAAATGGAGACAGAACCCATCTCCTGGTTCGTCTCCTAGTGCAGGGACAATGCTCAGGCCAGTGCCCAGCAGGGAATTAGTAGACAGCCCAGTGGGGACTTAGCTGCAGCCACACGCTTCCTCAACCTGGCCTCACACCCATGACCTTTCACGGAGGCACAGGCAGCCTCCGAGTTTGTTGGGAATCCCTCGCAAGGAAGTGTGGGCTTTGTCTTGCCTTACATTTGATCGATCTTGCAGTGGAGGCATGAGAACACCACACTCAAGGCGCGTCTGCTTTAAAGTGGAGTGACAAGTCACTTGAGGATTTCTTACTAGTCGGGGCTTTCCGAAAGGCGTTCTGTGCTTCGGTAGTTTTTGTCTTATAAAAGTTTCCCACCTGCAGTTTAGTTTATAATTATTTTAAGAGCTTTTTATAAATGAGCTAGATTTCCTTTGCACTCAGGATAATTTACAGAGTCATCAGTCACTCCGTGGCAGCTGTGAGCTTTACCCGAACCCGGCAAATGCACCTTGAAAGTGAAACCAAGCACAAGTGGGAGCAAGGAAGACCGTCTTTAAGGGAAGTAGAAACGACTCTCCCGCACACGGCCCCCGCCGTGTTATCTGCTCGTAGAAACCCCTGCCATCTTCCAGAAAAACACTCAAAATCGTTCACGAGGCTGACGTGAATCCCGTAAACGAAATGGTGGTGATTTCAGCTTAAAAGAACGGTGCCGGTCTACAAGTGGTATTTAGGGTATCCCTAAATAATTTACGGAACATAAGGGTAAAAGGAAAGCCTGCCTCTGTGGCAGCCTCTTGACCCCTCCAGAGTGCACCGTTTCCAGTTGGGAATTTTTTTGTGAGTGGGATGTTCGCTTGAGTCACTCAAGGCAAAGCGCAAATGAATCACACAGAACGCAGACAAAAGCCACCGCACTTCCCAAATTCAAAGATGTGACTTGAATGTGAACCAGACATTTGTTTTCCCCAACCCGGTAAGATTCTCAGAGTGTGCAGGGCGGCCGGAACAGCTCTCGGTGGGGCCTGTCCCCGGCTTGGACCAACTGGGAGGAGTCAGAACAGCCCCCACCACCCCCCAGCAGACTCCTGCTTTTAATGTGCGCGCCTTTCACCGCTCCATTTATGTTCCAAGTTTGGCGTTAGCCTCGGGCGTTGCTCCTGACACGGCTACTAATTCATTACTTTATATTCACAATTGCCCTTCTGAAAGGAGAATCTTGTTTCAGAATTGCACCTGGACATTTTAAAGTAAATAGGATGCAAATACTTAGCTGGCCTCGGGTGGACAGTAACTTCAGAAGGAAGAATGAATATGTAAGACTGCCATGGGGAAGGGGGGGGGCGTGTGGGCGAGGAAAATAATTTGCATAATGGTGTTTGCTGCCTGGCGAAACTGAAACCCGGGCTCTGTGTGGGTGGGGCCTTGTTTCCTAACGTCAGCGCTGTCGCCCACGGACGCCCCCACTGACACATGGCGCCCTCCAGCCGCCCACAGAGGCAGCGGGATGGCAAGGCAGAGGGGCCGGGGCACCAAGTGTGAAACCAGAAAAAAACACCTGGAGGTCGGGCCGTAGGATCCCTGGTCTCAGCCTGGGAAGAAACACATACCCCACAGTAGCCAGGAGCCACACGGACCCTCAGGGATCAGGTTCTGGAACACTCAAGCGGACTCAGAAATGGACTCAGGGAGAAAAAAGAAGAGGAAGAAGAACAAGAAGAAGAAGAAGAAGGAGAAAAAGAAGCAACTCTTGAAAAATGATTTATCCCCATTTTTCAAGACTTGTGTTGCCACACACACTGAGACCCCACTGAGACAGGTGGCTCTTACCCTGGTCGTAGCTCCTGTTTACTAGAGAATGGCTCAGAAGCCCCAAGGGTGTCCTAAAGGGGGGTTCCGTGGGCCAGCAACTTTGACCACCCGCTTGATCTGTATCCCTGAAGCATTGCAAGGCATTTTGGTTAGTAGTAATTTGACAATGACGTGATCTTACAGTTTCTGTCATGTTTGGCTAGCTAATGTCTCTAAGTGACAGGGTGAGTCAGGGGGTGGGAGATAATAGAATGTTTCTGATACAGGAGTGATGTGCTCAAAGTACCAAATTTTCCGCTGTAATATATACACTGCCCTGTAGAGTTGTAGGAATAGACGCGCTTCGTAGCCGTGTTTCCTTTCGCTCTGTCTTCAGCCACCTGACCTGCTGGTGGCCGCTCGGGAAACGCTGTGGGGGAGCGGTCCCACTCTGGAGGCCTTGGACCTCGTGATGTTCTCGGGGACTCTGAAGTCCACGTGCATGTCAGCCATTGCAAATCACTAAATCACGAATGTTCTGTGATATAGGCGCTCTTTTAATGTAAATAATGCAAATTCTTTAGTGTGTGTTGCTAAACTCATGTTATTTTTTTTACATCGCCAGAGGATACAAATGTTAACTACTATCATCGTGTGTGTGTGTGTTGTGTGTGTGTGTGTGGTGGTAACTCAGGCTCAGAGCACGAGCCTCACAGCTCTGAGATGGGCTTTGGCACTGGGCAGGAGGACTGCAAGGAGGTGGTGGTAACAACCAGGAAAGGCGCTTTCTGGGCATTTTCGGTTATAAATTCATTCGCCATTCATTTGACCCCAGGATGAACACCATGGTGTTTTCTTTTCTTTTCTTTTCTTTTCTTTTCTTTTCTTTTCTTTTCTTTTCTTTTCTCTTTTTGTAATGGGTATAGCTTTACCCATGAACTTCTTATTTAAAAGTATTTTTATGGAACACTGAAAAGAAGGTAATAGGCACATGTGTCATTCTGTTAGGCATTTGTGGGGTGTTTGCCCTGAAACCTTATAGATGAGGCCAAAAGATAAGAGCAGGAGGGCTTTATTTAGTTAGCTTAAACTTTCTAACTGGGCTGTGTTACTTTTCTTGTTACATTTTGGAAGAAGGAGGAAAAAACAGCCCTAAAACTAGAATCGGGTTATTACGTGTGCTGATTTCCACAAACATTACCTGGATGATTATGTCCCAGGTACCATGCCCCCCTGGGGGATAGTGCTCTTGTCCTTGGGAAGTGCCCGGAGGGCCAAATGTATGCCAGACTCTGGACCGGGTTCATTGTGGGAATGATCTCGTTTCGTCCTCACACAATCCCTGAGAGAGGTCCCATTTTGATCCTTATTTTACAGATGGGGCAAATGAGGCAAAGAGAGGTCAAGCAATGTGTCCAAGGTCACACAGCAGGGTAGGTGGCAGGGCCTGGATTTGAAGCCAGATTGTTGGATCCCAGAGTGCATGGTCTTAACAACCATGTCGCTAAATCACACTAAGAACAAAGCACTCTGGGAGCACAGACCTTAACTCGGAGGGCTCTGTCTGCTGGCATCCCCAACATGTTTCAAGAGGAGTTGATATTCCAGAAGCCAGGAAGGGTTAGGGCTCCCATGTTGATTGGTGGCTTCTTCTGCTAATGACAGTAGAAAAATAGTGTAGACCAGGGTCACTTGTTCACACCTAAATATATGGTCATGGTTTAAAGGATGCTGGTTGTTTATAATCTTAGATCTTATCCAGTGTTACCAGGTCAACATTGGTGAGACTCGCATTCCTGTCCCACATAGTAAGATGTCACTTCTCATGCACATAATTTGGGGCATAAAGTGGGTAAAAATATAACACTAAACAGAATGTTTCATCAAGATATGCTGCCTGGGGATTTCACTTATTGGCACTAGAAAGCTTCCTTTAAGTCGTGAAAAAAAAATGCATTTGGAATGCTCTGACCTAGGCAGCAATCACCCGAAAGACGCAGAGACAGGCTGTGGAGAAGCCAGGGGCCCCTCCTGCCCTTTGGTGGCATTTTCATGTTAGAAAGCAGGTAGGGGAGAAGAATTTTGTCCCACGAGAACTAAGCTCTCGGTGGCTACGGTGCCCAGCCCCAGGCTGGATCCCCCTGGACAGTTCCAAGCCTGAAAGGCAGGAAGAGAGTGGGCACGGAGAGGAGGAGTTCAGAGCAGTGGAGCTTCGGGGAGAGCACCACAGGAAGGAAAGATGTGGTTGAACCTTGAAAGCCCGAGTAGATGGAGGGAGGAAAAGGAGTATGAGAGGCCGCCGAGCAAAGGGAGAGGCCGGGGCAGGTGTGAGCTAGGAGAAAATCAGGCTGTCATCCTGGAAGGAGCAGGGAGATTTTATCTGTCTGAGAGTGGTGACCATTCTTGTCCCCATCTCTGTCCTTTCCTTCCCCCATCACAGGCTATCTTACTGCTGCTGTGATGGGCTAAGTTGGGTCCCACTCCAAATTCCTATGTCGGAGTCCTAACCCACCTTAGAAGGCGACTGTATTTGGAGATGGGGGTCTTTAAAGAGGTAATTAAGTTAAAATGAGGTCATTCGGGTGGACTCTAATCCAATATGACTGGTGTCCTCATAAGAGGAGGAGATCGGGATACAAGCACACGTGAGGGCACAGTGAGAAGGCAGCCGTCTACGAGCCAAGGAGAGAGGAAGAAGCTAGACTTGCCAACACTTTGGCCACAGACTTCTAGATTCCAGAACTGTGAGAAGATAAATTTCTGTTGTTTAAGCCACCCCCTGTGTGGTACTGTGTAATAGAAGCCCGAGCAAACGAATACAAGTGCCCGATACATTTTTGTCGACTAAAAAGCAAGGCTAGATGGATGGGAGGAAGAAAATGTCTCACAGCTAGGGCAAGAACAAACCATAGAGGTCTTTCTCAACCTGGGCAGAGAATTTAAACTCAGTGTTGGGGGCAGTAGGGGACACTGGAGCTCCTTGAGCAGGGGAACCCAAGGCCAAGGTGACTGTAGGAAGACTGGTGTGGGAAGGCTCCAGAGCTCTGAGCCAGGCCTGGGGACTGCAAGAAGGCTTGACAAGGGGCTAGTGGATAGCTGATGGGCAATGGTGAAATGAAGGGGGTTCTTGCCTTCCTTTTCTGTTAGTATTTTCTCCTGGAGGAGCAGAAAAGGACCTCCGGTGGACCAGAAAATTAGAACTCCACCTGGAGACCCGCCCACAAGGGCTCCCCTCACTTGGAGGATGAAAGCGAGCAAGCTCTTCTCTAAGGAATTCAGAGTTCACAGTCTGTTAATTTTATCTGCAGGTGCAATTTTAGGGGGACCCAGTGCATTCCCAGTACCAGCCAAAGGCTTTCACCCAGGAGAGTGGCACCCCTGGGAAGCAAAGAGTGGCTACATTGGGGCATCCAGGATCAGAATCCATTCTTAGACCAAAAAGGCCCAAAAGGGAAAGCACATGGGCAGCAGTGGGGGCTGCCTCTAGGCCTGATGGGCTCCCTGGCATGACTTGGCCACTGTGTTTTAATGTCACCAGCTTTCTTTGCTTTTCGGCCCACTGCCAGTGGGGGGCTGGTTGGGATTCCTTCTTAGGTCCTTAGCTTAGGTGGATCTTGGTTTCGCGTTAAACTCCTGCTTCAGTGTCATGGCCCTTTTAGTTTGTACTCTGAGCTACACAGTGATGAATGAATGAAAGATCAGGGCAGATCATATGTCAAATCTCAGCAGATTTGCCCATATAATTAGAATTGTTTCTACAAAGCAAATCAAAGCTGATTAAAGAGTACATTTTGATCAAAGTTGGATTCATATTTCTTGTTATTTCAAAGTTAAAGTTAATCTCTGTGAACATCTTTTATTTTTTTATTTTAATTTTTTTAAATGTTTTTATTTATTTTTGAGACAGAGAGAGACAGAGCATGAGCAGGGGAGGGACAGACAGAGAGAGGGAGACACAGAGTCCAAAGCAGGCTTCAGGCTCTGAGCTGTCAGCACAGAGCCCTATGCGGGGCTCGAACTCACGGAGTGTGAGATCCATGACTTGAGCCGAAGTCCGACGCTTAACCAACTGAGCTACCCACGCGCCCCTGTGAACATCTTTTAAAAGCCCTTGTGATCCTGGGTTGTTCTGAATCTCAGTGAGACCCCAACAGTGTCAGGAAACCTATAAGCATTATTTGTTATAAGCCTTTGTATCTTAAGCTCTTCAAGCATTTTTCTATCTTCAAGCAAAGAATATTGGGAGCCCCAAAATAAAATCCCTGGGGAACTGGTGTTTTATAAAATGGCTGGATAAGAAACAAAAGTTGAAATTGGGAGGAATTCTAATAATTAAATCATGTAGTCCCTTGTCATTACTTAGTCTTCCCTGTTGCAGCAAATGGTTTAACTTGGTTTAACTTGGTTTCCTGTTGTTTTCTGTATGTTTTAACTCCCATTGCAATTTCCTATGTAATCGTACAATAAAACGGAGTCTCAGAGGGACACTCCTGGCAAGTCTAGGGTGACATCTCTCAGAGTAGGATTTTTCATCAGATTAAGGCAGAGAGGCACAGAAGGGCTGCCTCCTTTGGACTTCTTTGGATCTTTTGGTGTATGTGTCTGCGTCTCTGGTTAAATGGGGCAGACTATGGAATAATGCCAAATGCCTCGCAAAGGGAGAAGAATCCATACTTGTAAGCCTTTTCCTTTAGAGTGGATAGTATACAACTACAGAGGCATTTCTGATTTAAGTAAGAGTCTTTCGGTTGAAAGTGACAGAAAACCCAACTCAAAGTGGTTTCAGCAAAATCTAGGATTTCTCATCTCACCTAAGTAAAGAATCTCAGAACAGGGTTGGCATTGGCACCTCTCAAATGCGAGGCGATCAAGACAGAACGCCGCCTTCTTTTTCTTCTCTTTCTGGCTCAGTTTCTCATGCATTGCCTCCCTTCTCAAACAGACTCAACTCCACGGGAACTTTGTCTTTCTAATTTTTCTACACACCGCTTAGCTACAGGCAGTGAGTTGCTTCAAAAGTACTTTGCAATGATGATAAAATATTTTGTCCACTCTTATGCCCAAGGAACAAGTCCACTCTTAACAGAAAGTATCACCTAAAGGTTCGTCTGTGCTTGCGAGGCGAGAATGCCACAGGGATGTTCTTTCCAGAGTTGACCCAGGGAGTCCCCTTCCCAGAGCTGACCACTGAGAGGGTCGACCAAGGCCACTTGGCAAAACAAAACAACCCTGCATTTCTTTGTCGTCCGTGTTCCAGGCACATCCAGTGAGTTCCCAATGATTACAACCAGCAAGCAGATGATGGCTGCTGTATTATTTGGTGGATTTCACTGCTTAGTGTGATTATTCAGTTAGCTTTTAGCCCCTGACTGTGCTTTCCAGAAAGACACTATTCGTTCTGCTAGAGCGTTCACAGTCTGTTTCTGATTAGTTAAACTGGTCTTGATCCATGCTAAGTTCACATTTCAGCCTTGATTTATACCTTCTATCTGCAGGTATGTTCCTTGTTACCCCATACAGTAGAGGCGTCTTCTCATTGACTCCTTTGCATTTCCATGCAAACAAGGTAATTAGTATCAGGAATACCTAGCAAGGCCATGCATGTTCATATCACAAGAGAACAAGACATGGAGGGTAGATAATAAAATTCCTGATGCTGGGGCATAGAAAGAAATCCAGGCAATTCACTGAGTTGATAATCCCAAATTTTACAACTATTTGGTTATTGATTGATTGAGGAGAGAGAGGGTGAAGGAGAATCCCAAGCAGGCTCCATGCTGTCAGTGCAGAGCCCGACTCAAGACTCCATCTCACAAACTGTGAGATCATGACCTGAGCTGAAATCAAGAGTCAGACCCTTAACCGACTGAGCCACCCAGGCGCCCCAATAATCCCACTTTTTTAGTGTCCTTCTTGAGTGGGGAAAACCTGATACTGGAACTATTCAACGTAAATGAGACTCTGTGGAGTTTAGGACAAGAGGAGCAAAAGAAAGTTCCACACAAGTGGGCCTAGGCCCTTGACGAACACCTGTCTATAAAGATACACTGCACACTCCAGCCTATTTTCAAGAGGAAACGTGGCCATCAAGGTTACCCTGTGGCCATTCATTCTCTATTCCCTCAATCTCATCGGCCTTGAGCTCAAATGTGGGCAAGGAAGGGCCTGAAGAACAACGCGGCCGCCAAATTAAGGAAGAAAGCCAGATTCACAGCGGTCACTGGTGATTGAGTAATGACCTCGTCTTAGCCGGAATGACGTCTTAGCTGGGGCCCAGTCTTATGAGGAGAAATACAGATGTCTCAGTCCTTTGTCCACCTCTGAGCCTGCGAACCCGCAATTTGATCACATGCCCTTATCCCTTTCCAACACACCAAGCTTTGCAACAAAGGTTATAGGAGACATTTGGTTTTTTTGTTGTTGTTGCACACTTGGGTACATCTAGCAAAATGCGAAGTCTTATTGATCAAATGTGGTCTTTTCCAGTGTAAAACTGGAAAACAAGCCCACTTAAAATTTTTTTTTTTACTAATATGTATTTTTTGTAAGATCATGAATTCCGTGTATTCATGGAGTTCGGCTCTGCCTTCGGACATTTGAGGACCTGGAGTGGGTTCCATTAAAAATATCCAAATGAACCAGCATTTGGAAAGGGGTTTTGTGTGTGTATTGTAAGACTTTATAGTGAGTGCTTTTGTTTTCTTTTCCCCCATTTATACAGACTTTTGTTCTGCTCTTCGATAAAATACTAATAAACAGGAAGCTGAAAAAAAAATGTGGTGCAATTGTTCTGAACGTTGTTTTTCTGGTGAGGCTTTCTGGGCCACGCCACACCGTCCTATTCAAAGCAGTCCCTGTAGGTGGTGGTGTTAATAAAGAAATGAAGTCGGCCTGAGCTTGCTCAGTGGCTGCTAGCCTCCTGCTGAGGCCTCAGTCTCCGGGACCAGTGGGGCTTGCTCAGATGGTCTAGCAGTTTCCTCTTTACTTGTCCTGAACCAAGTTGCAGAATTTGAAGGAGGTAAAAGTTAGGCCATTCCTGTGGAAAAGATCTTCTTTCTTCTTTACTCCTCATACTGAGTTCACAGGAATATTCTATTTCTCTTGAATGTTCAGTGTGTGTGTGTGTGTGTGTGTGTGTGTGTGTAAACACCAGGAACGGTATCATAGGAATGTACAACCTTTTTTATCTT
The DNA here is from genome assembly GCF_023721935.1 of Panthera uncia. Taxonomy (NCBI): domain Eukaryota; kingdom Metazoa; phylum Chordata; class Mammalia; order Carnivora; family Felidae; genus Panthera; species Panthera uncia. Next base: position 4,232,725 of record NW_026057579.1, read on the forward strand.
TAGGACAGTTAGTTACCTATAACCCTGATCTGTTGCCGTTTGAACAAGTTGTTAAGAAAACCCAAATCTTGTTCCTTTTTTTTTTTTTTTAAAGAATGACTTTAATAATCATAGCCACAGTGACTCAGTGGCACTAGCTACAACAGAATTATGGGCAAGGAAAGATACCCCTGAGAGTAACCCTCCCCGTCCCAGGACCTCTGCCTGGCCAAGTCCCAGGCTGGGTGAACTGGGGGGCAGAAGCTCCGGCCTCTGGAGCAATCAGAAGCCAGACTGGAGAAGCACAGGGATGTGTCCCTTCTTGGAGAGCTGTTGTCACTCATGGTACAATGCCACCTTGGCTGTTCTAACGCTGCACTTGTGGGGTTTCAGGTCTCCCGTGATCTCCCACCTCTGAGTGAGGGCTTGCAGACCAAGGCCTGGAATTTTGGACCCTCCTAGGCCTTGCCTTTTTCTCCTCGCCAGGATGTCACCTCCAGATTTCCCACAGCTAGAGAAGCCAGGTGGGAAAAGGGGGTGCAGAGTTGTAGGAAGGGAGAGCCGAGGAAATAAGAATTTCAGGGAGGGAAGAGGGTCCCTGACAGGGAGATTGAGGCAAAGAGAGCCATCCCTCTCCAAAAGCCCCCAGAGGGCCCCTTCCTCCACCACTGAGTGGGTGTTTTAATTTACAGCCACCCGAAGTCATCTAAATACCCCCACCTGCTCCAGTGAAGCCTGAACCCATGGCTGATGCCTGCACAATCCTAGACGGTTGCTTGCCCTTCTGCCCTTTTGTTTTTGTATTTATTAGAACTGAAACTAATGCTTAACACTAGAAGGAAAGATAGAGATGCAATCCCAGGAGCGTGAGGCTGGGCAGGAAGGGAAGGGAGAAAGGCTGTGGCCAAGTGTATGGACCTGCCTCCAGGGATTCCCACGGATCTGAGCTCTGAAGCCATTTAAAAAAGTTGTTATTAATGTCAAAAAAAAAAAAAATAGAGGGACTAAATAAACATCTCCTCTGTTACTCTGCACCTGGAGAAAAGCAAACCTCCTGGGCATAATAGGATTTCACCAATTAGATATCCCACGAGGTCTTTTCTGGGTTTAGCCCTCTCCGGGGAAGAAGTAGGATATGTAGAAGTGTGTGAACAGTCGCTGAGGTTCTGGGCAGAGGGTCCAGAGGGGAAAAGGTTTCTACATTGAGTTTTGTGTTTACAGGACCTTTTATGGCATAGCTGTAAAGAAGCCTGGTTCTTACAGGATTAACCACGTTTCCTTTAGGAGCGAGGCAGCCATTGTTCCCGGAGACAGCGAGCAGTGTTTTTTTCATTAACACATTGCACATTCTAGGGCCAAGTACGTAGATATTCAGTACCCTCATTCCTATTTTTGATATTTTATTTTCTGTTCAGACTCAAGAATTGCATCCACCTAAGTCAGCCCCCGTCAGTAAATGAAATGTTCCAGCAATGAAGGGTCTAAATGTTTCCTAGACCAGACCCCTGCCATGTTTGTGAACAGAAGATATTGGGGCTCAGATTTCATGAATTATTAAGTCTTTTCTTAGATGACTGCGCTCCGCGGTTAGAGAGCAGATCAGTTATTTTTCTCTTTAATGCTAAGCGTTTTCACTGATTTCAGTCTTACTCATTAGAAAATAATCTGCTCACCCACAGATGCCAGGGGTTCCAGAACACAACCGCTCTACCTTCTCCTGTAGACATTTTAGACCTCCCCCCAGCCCCGCTGTGGCTTTCACAGTCAAATGTGAGTTGACTTGCAGTCATTGGTGAGTCGTATTTTTGGAGTATGTTCATCCCCACTGACGGTGTGGGGGAGATAAAACATCCACCCCAGAGCCCTCTGAAGGTCACACACCCTTGGATTCTGCCGTCCGGACAGGAAGGTTTGGACACGATTATCAAAAAAATGCAACGTGACTAAACACAAGTTGTCAATGGCCCTGCTGTAAATTTGTAGGGATTTCCATGACAAATGTTATTTTAGTCATTTAAAAACATCCGTGCACTGAGCCTAATCAGCACATTTTTATTTTTGACATTTTTATATTTTAGGAGGGATTGGAAATGAATTTGATCTGTTTCAGTTTGGAATTTCCCCAAAGGTCATCTTACCAGCTTTAGACCTATGTTGATAACGCTTTCATTTTACACATAGTTATTTTCTGTCCGGTTAAGTGATCACTCCTTGCCTGGTGGGTGGCCTAGTGACTTGGTGATTTCAAAATCCTATGGTGCAGCAGATGTGGACATAGAGGCTGGGCCAGACCCGGCCCGGCTGCTTGCTTGGGCAGTCAGGTGGCTAATCTGTGCAGCAGAGAGTATGTGGGCAGCACAGGGTCCAAACAGGGGAGGACTTGGGTGGTGTAGTTTTAGAGCTTTACTGTTTGGTTGTTGGTTCAAAAGATCCATTCTCAGGGCTCCTGGGTGGCTTGGTAGCTTAAGCACCCATCTCTTAGTTTCGGCTCAGGTCATGATCTCACGGTGCATGTGTTAGAGCCCTACCTGGGGTTCTGCACTAACAGTGTGGAGCCTGCTTGGGATTCTGTCTCTCCCTCTTCTCTCTCTCTACTCCTCCCCTGCTCATGCTCTCCCTCTCTCTTTCCCAAAGTAAATAAATCAACATTAAAAAAAAAACCCACAAAAAGATCCATTCTGTCCTGTAAATATCTATAAATATACACCCTCTCTAGCCTCTCCCCCAGAAAATTAAGAGAGCCTACAATTAATTGTGCCATATGGAGAATTTGCTTTCCTAGAAGATTTTTCCCTTTTCCTAGGAAGCTTATTAATAAATCTTCTTGGTTACTGTAACATTTCAGATATCATAAATACACAGACACACACACAGACACACACACACAAACTAGGTGAGACTTTTTTAAAAGAGAGAAATGATATTAGTTGAGTAATCACGATTTCTTTTCAATATCAAAAAGGGCACTGTGTAATAACCTCAGTAGGAGAAGCTTCAGAAATTAAAACAAGTTGACACGTACCCAGTTCTGAATTAAAATGCGCATTTGACTTTCATTTTTTTTTCCCCTGTCAAGCCTTCATAGTTTTTGCAGGACATCAGGCCTTTTCAGATCTAAGGCAAATATGATTTGGGATTATGTTTCAAATTCGAACTGTCATATGGCCATCCACGTGTTTTGCCATTGTTATGATATAGGAAATAATACTCTTTAATCAATAATTCACCTACTGGGTCAGTGATTTTTTTTTACCTCCATCTTCCCTTGTATTTCATGACATTAATATTTCCTTGTTTACCTATTAAATTAATATTTGATATAAGCTCACCTATGAGATTCATACTTCATAGTTGCTCGCCTGGGCAAGTAGTTTTTCTGTGATGCCACAGCTCACTTAACTTGCCGTGTACATGTCAAGAAAATTAGCAAGATGCATGTTGTTCCTTATTCTGCAAAACAAATGTCACATGCTGCCTTTATCAACGACTTTTGGTGCTAACAGATGAATTTTAAAAATAAAACTTGCCTTTTCTATCGGCAAGGAACACTTCCTTTTCCCTCCTCCCTCTCCTTTCTGTTAGTTCTTTGAAAATTAGTAAACACTAAATAATCAACCCCAGTCGTCCCCATCTTCGGGGGAATTACTCACCATATTTTCTGCTTACGGTCACTAGGGGCTAATGTCGGGATCCACTATGAGCTTCCTGTTGTTTCACAAAACTTTCCTCAGCAGTGAGAGAGAGTTTGTGTACAGAGTGCTCACGGTGGGTATGAGCTAGCACCCTGGTTTATTTTACTTCTGAAAGGACTTTTAAAATATCAGTTTTAAAAGTGTGTCTTTCACCAAAACCAAACAGTATGCCCCCAATGTTTCTCACTGGGTTCTGTCCCTGCAGGGATGCCATCTAGGCAAGTAGGTGTTGGGACTCAACTTCCACTTTGCAAATCTGTGAAAGAATTGCTCATGCCAGCAGCTGTAGAGAGGTCACTCTGTCGTGGTGTAATTTACCTGCCGCAGGACAAAGGGGAAAAAAAAAATGCACCGTAGAAAATAATCTGTGATTCTGTTCAGTCCTCATGAAGCTGAAGCTATTTGTGGATATAAAAAGTACTGTTATGGGGGCGCCTGGGTGGCTCAGTCGGTTGAGCATCCGACTTCAGCTCGGGTCACGATCTCGCGGTCCGTGAGTTCAAGCCCCGCTTCGGGCTCTGTGCTGACGGCTCAGAGCCTGGAACCTGCTTCCGATTCTGTGTCTCCCTCTCTCTCTGTGCCTCCCCTGCTCAAGCTCTGTCTCTCTCTCTCTCTCTCTCTCTCTCTCTCTCTCTCTCTATCAAAAGTAGAAATAAATAAGTAAATAAAGTATTGTTGTGATTCCACTTCTATGAGACACCCATCTTGTACAACTCACAGCAGACTTGAGGTTAGCAGAGCCTCGGGGTGGAGGCATGGAGGCTAGTGTTGAAGGGTGCTGAGTTTCTGTTTGGGAGGAGGAAAAAGTTCTGGAGAGTAGCTGCAAAACAGTGTGAATGTGTTTCAGGCCACTGAGTTGTATGCTTCAAATGGTTAAAATGGTAAATTTCATGTTGTGTATATTTTGCCCCAGTAAAAACAAAACAAAACAAAACAAAACAAAACAAAAACACGTGCATGGAATGGAAACAGTGTCTGAATTACTTTGTACAATAAAGTTAGATGCTAGATGTGATTTGCAAAGAATTACAGAAGTTATAGGGGGGAAAGGTCTTCGTAGGCACCACTCAGTCCAGACCTCTGGTTTTGCAGGCCTGGAAGCTGAAGCCCCGAGGGAGCACGAACCACCCCTGAGTGCTGGCGAAACACCAGGCCAGGGCTCTTTGCTGACCCTTTGCCGCCCCTCCCCAGACCTGTCATTCCTTCTCATTCTAGCAAAGGGTGCCGCTGATTAGATTCGCTTTGTGATAAAGACTTGCAGAAAGGATGTTTTAATCCTGCAGCCTTTAATCTGGATGGCTCTTGAGTTAGTCGGGTATGTCTCTGGGGGACAGCCTCCCAGCCCGGAGGCCATCTCCACTGCACCCGGTGGCCTAAGAGTGCCGTTAGACCCGGGACTTTCATTTCACGGGAAAATCGTGTTTGAAACCAAAGTGGCTCCCTGGTGGCAGCTTGCAGGCCACTGATTCTCCAAGTGGGTAGTTCGAGACTTCTCCTTGCACGCAGCTGCTATTGCTTTATGTGGGCTTTGGATTGGACAGGGTATCCCCGTGCTTTTACCACCGTAATTCATATTTTGATACAGCTGCTATTCCTTTTTTTTTTTTTTTAATGTTTTTTATTTCATTATTGAGAGAGAGAGACAGAGACAGAGACAGAGACAGAGCATGAGCAGGGGAGGTGCAAAAAGAGAGCGAGAGACAGAATCTGAAGCAGGCTCCGGGCTCTGAGCTGTCAGCACAGAGCCAAGCGCAGGGCTCGAACTCATGGACCGTGAGATCCATGACCTGAGCTGAAGTCGGACGCTCAACCAACTGAGCCACCCAGGCGCCCCCAGCTACTATTCTTGAGTGTAGCATTCCACTAAGGGAAGCATGTATGTGACAATCATCCATGTGATTTTTACAAGTGGTGTAAATTAGCTGGGAAGCTAAACCCTCAGGAAACAAATTTCAACAAACACTCTGCGGCCTTGCAATATACTTTCCAGAGACTTTTCTGTGATATGCCTTTATTTATTTATCTTACTGGTACCATTGAACAAGTGCTTGAAGCCACATTTGAGATATATATATATATATATAGATATAGACATAGATATAGATATATAGATATATAGATATATGTGTGTGTATATATAGATATAGATATAGATATAGATATAGATATATGTGTGTGTGTGTGTGTATATATATATATATATATATATATATTAATTTCACCTTAGTGGAATTAATACTAATTATATTTCTTTCCACCCGAGTCCCGGTTGTAGACGACTTACCTACTTCCTAGCACCAAACACCCTGCCACACAGCATTTGATGGTAACACATCCGTGTTCAGCGTCAGCATTAATAATTCTGGGTGGAGGCCACGGCCAAATGAAGAAATTGCCTGATCAGGGGACCACAAAGCCCTAATGTGTGAGACAGGCATGACACAATTTTTCTTTCCAAATGAGGCAATACTTTTGCTTTTCAAAATGCGTCTTGCTGAAGAAAATGGCTGCTCAGTCCCATTCACTGGGATAGAGCGTGAGAGATAGTATTTCGGGTGGATTTGTGACTGGGGATGAAACACCATCCCAGTCAGTGGGAAGCACGAAACATCGCTTTCCAGGTCAGGGCTGTTCCAGGCTATTTCTGCGGTCCTTTTGCACAGAGGGTAACCAGAGTAATGGGGCGAAGCCAAGGGAGGACGTCCTGGAATTTAATATGAGACATACGTCCAAACACGGGTGTGTCCATCAGAGTGTGAAATGGGCTTATCAGAAAAAAAAAAAAAAAAAAAAAAGAAAGAAAGGAAAAAACTAGCAGACTCGTGACATTGCAGAGAAGGTGAGAAGAAAAACCTAATGAACAGAAAGAACAAGCAAATGGGGTGTGTGTTTAGGGGGGCATCGGACCCGGCCCAGGCTGCCGGCTGGAGGGACAGCGTAGATGTTTCACGTCCAAGCAGCCGGCTGGTTAGGGCAGAAGAGGTTGATACCCGCAGACCTGCCCCTGGATGGGGAGCTGCTGGACAGTCTGCCTGTGCCTGGAGTTAAGCTTTTTGTTACCTTAAGACCGTGGCTTCCCCAGCTTGGCAGTCAGTGTTCCTCTGAAAGCCTCTTTATATCGTGAGGTAGTGATATAGGGTCACGACCGGGAATTGCGTAGACAGTCATAATGGGTATGGCTCTTATTTCATGGTATTTTGTTTAAAATCTTTTGACTTGCCAGGGCTGCCTGAGCGGCTCAGTTGGTGGAGTGTCAGACTCTTGATTTCGGCTCAGGTCATGATCCCGGGGTCGTAGGATCGAGCCCTGAGAAGGGCTTCTCTCTGGGTGTGGAGCCTGCTTGAGATTCTCTCTCCCTTTCTCTCTCTCCCTCTACCCCTCTCCCCTGCTCATGCTCTCTCTCTCTTTCTAAAATAAAATTAAAAAAAAAAAAATCTTTTGACTTTCCAAGTAAGTTGCAGAATTGTCATTAATACCCAAACATTTTCCTTTTCTTTAAAGTTTATTTATTTATTTTGAGAGAGACAGAGATAGTGTGAGTGGGGGAGGGGCAGAGGGAGGGAGAGAGAGAGACTCCCAAGCAGGCTCTGCGCTGTCAGCTGCAGAGCCCGACATGAGGCTCGAACTCACAAACTGAGAGATCATGACTTAAGGCCAAAACCAAGAGTTGGACTCTTAACGGACTGAGCCATCCAGGCGCCCCTCAAAACATTTTCCATTAAAGCTATAGTTTATGAAAAGTGCCTAGAAATGCCCCCTGCCGCCTTCCTGAGTCATCTCCTTGGATTTGTTCTTCCCCTGCAGGCAAAGAGATTTATTTCCATAGCAGGGGTTTCCAGTGTCCTGTTTACAGACTTGAGATAATTCTTGCTGGCTTCATGTACTGACCTGCTTTTTAAATAGTCCTGTCACGAAGCTAGGTAGGCAAAGTGATATTTTTATAACAAGGCAAGACTGACTTTCCCCAAAGGGAAAGGACCGTGCTCCACAGAATAGTGAGACCAAATCTCCATTTCTCTTTAAAAGTTCTACCACTGCTTATTTAAAACTGCATGGAATAAGTATCCGACTCTAGAAGGAGGTGGTGGCTTCCTCCAGGCTCTGTCTGGATGGGGTCAGTCTCCGTGTTGATTTCTCTCCCCTCCCTCCTTCCTTCTTTCCTTCCCAAACTTCTCTTCCTCCTCCACTTTTTCCTCTTGCTTTTCCTTTTGGGTCCCCATCTTCTCTTTTCTGTACATTTTTTAAGAAACAACGTACATAAATTGCTTCAAAAAACAAGAAAATGTTTTTATATTTTTTCTTAAAAAATTTTTTTTAATGTTTGTTTTTGAGAGAGACAGACAGACAGAGTGTGAGCAGGGGAGAGGTAGAGACAGAGGGAGACACAGAATCAGAGGCAGGTTCCAGGCTCCTAGCTGTCAGCACAGAGCCCGACGTGGGGCTCGAACTCACAAATCGCGCAAGATCATAACCTGAGCCGAAATTGGTGGCTTAACCCACTGACCCACCCAGGTGACCCTATTTTTATATTTTTTTCTTAAATAAAAAGACATGAATTAAACAGTGCAACCACCCGGTATTATTAGTCTGCAGGAAGAAAAGGAGGCCGAGGTAAGCTGCAAACAACAGAAACACAATTATTTTATTATCATTTTTTTCTTTTAAAAAAAAATTTTTTTTAATGTTTTATTTATTTTTGAAGGAGAGAGAGACAGAGCATGAGCAGGGGAGGGACAGAGAGAGAGAGGGAGACACAGAATCCGAAGCAGGCTCCAGGCTCTGAGTTGTCAGCACAGAGCCCGACGCGGGGCTCGAACTCACAGACCTCGAGATCATGACCTGAGCTGAAGTCGGACGCTTAACCGACTGAGCCACACAGGTGCCCCTCGTTTGTTTTTTTTTCAATAGTGGAGTGACTCAGAGAGGATTGTACTCCCACCAAGTGGGCGAGACAGGATCCGAGTTAGGGTGCCCTGGGGGCGAGGTGTGTCAGAACACTGGCAGGTGAAAGGAATAAAGAAGCCCCTGGGTGGTCTGAGAGGGGTGCCCCCTGGGCCCACCGGCCTTCCTGGTAACCACAGCCATCTCTTGGCTCCCCTGGAGTGGGACTGTGGGCCAAGCGGGAGACCCTGGTCAAAGGGCTCCCCTGGGAGAAGCCCTCTCTGCTAGTGGGATAGTCCTGTCTGCAAACATGGCCTCTCTAACCCCAACCCCCACCCCCACAGTGTGGCCTGAAACGAGGCCGGAAGAAGTTGCCTGTTAGAGTTTTACGGACATGCTGGAGCCTCTCCTCTGGGAGTGTGTTAACCACTGGTCCAGAAGGCTGAGCTCAGTGACCCAATGCCCACACCCCACCTCCCCAGTCTTTCCAGGGAACGGAGAGGGAGGGGCCGCAGGGGGAGGGGTGGCAGAAGGGAAAGGAGGTGCTGGGTGGCTTTAGGAGTTGAAGCGGGCATTGGGGTGGGCGGGGGTCCCTGGGAGAACCCTCAGGTACAAAGGAAGTCTAAAGTGGGCTTGACCCAGGCTGGCCTTTGTGAGGGAACGGAAAGAAAGCTGTGTCTTTTTCTCTTTCCTTCTATTCCTGTTACACAAAGTATTCCACTCTCAGCTCCCAGGGTTTGGCTGGTTCTGGCTAGTGCTGTGACACTGTTGGGGAGGGGGCCCAGTAACGTGATGACCCTGTGTGTGTGTGTGTGTGTGTGTGTGTGTGTGTGTAAACGGTATTATTTTTATTCATGTGAATTACCTTGCTAATCATTTCCCAATCTTTATGGCGATTGATATTATTTTGATATGTCTTCAAAATCCATAAGAGTCACGGTCTTGGGTCCCACTTAACACGCAGGAGTGGTAAATTCGATTCACATATGTGGAGTGTCTCCTATAGGCCAAGCACAGTGCCCAGCGTAGGGACTTTGACAACGGACCAAATGGTACCTAGAGCTTAATTAAGACCCAGCGCTAGGAACCAGCACCTTGCCCTTGAACCCAGTCCTGTGCCCACCTCCCCTTCTGCCCTTAGGCCCTGTGTGTTTTACTGGGCGAGAGCGTCCCCAGATTACCCAGACAGCACCACTCGCACGACCCTGGGAGGCTGTGGCACACAGATGTGGGGGTCAGGGGGCCTCGCCCCGGGTCTTCTTGATGTGATTTGTCTAAGCAGCTACTTCCCTGGGCCTTTCTGTCTGTGAAACAACTTCATCTGTGGAATAAATGAATGAATGGGCCCGAGCCCGTCTGCCCGGCCTGCCACTCTGTGCAGTCTTGAAGTGTAGATGAAACCTATCTACAAATGCCCCTGTGAGCTGGGAGCTCCTTTGCAAACCCAAAGGGAAAAGAAGAACGGTATTAGAATAGTCAATCTAACACGCTTCTAATTTCTGTGAAACGCACACTGGATTCCTTCCTTGGCATGAAGGCCTTTGTTTCCTCCACCGCAACCACATTCCGTATGGCCCACTTAGCCTACCTTGGAAGAGACTCAGTGCGCCAGCGTGGCACTTCCTCCCGATTTATCCACAGCGGCCTTCCATCCAACGTGCCCTCTTCTTTTTGCTGACCTCTGCCCCTGAGGACGTTTAGCAGAACAGAGGCCTGGGTGTGCCAAACGTATTCTAGCCTTGGTTAGGAAGATCATACACCCACAAACCTCCGAAGCGAAATGTTATTGAATTGGATAAACGGCCTTTGTGGAGCTTTTCTTTTCCGTTTTATTTCAAGGAGCTGCTGATGCGGTTAACGGGGCAAGTTTTGAAAAGAGTTTTGAATCCGCATCGAGGGGAAAGGCTTCCTCCTGGCGCGTCCTAGGCGCTTGGGCAGAGTGTGGAATGGGTCAGTGAAAGAGTGAATTAATAAATTAATATTCAGGGATGATTGCCAACAGGCAAGCCCGCGGGATCATGTTGATTTCAGGGTATGGCTGGGGAATCTGATAGAGGGAACCATCTGATGAGTGGTCAACTCGAGCTGTCCTTCCTCCCTAGCCCCTCAAGCGGGTCCTCTTCATGACTTTACAGGAGGAAGTCCCCCTCCTCCCCTGAGGGCATTCTGCACTTGCACCGATGGAGCAAGCCTGACCCATCCCTGATGCTCACCGCAGGGCATGTGGGCTCGGCCCCTCCATGAGGCGCTCAGTCCTGTAACAGACGGAAACTTGAGGCTCACCAAGGTGCAAAGCCGAAGTGATGAGCCTTTTCCAGGTCTGCTGATAATTTGGTTTTAGCACAAACTTGAACACCCAATAGTGAAGACGGTTTCCTCTTTGCTCCAGAAGGCCTCATGTGTAGGAGATGGTAAACCACTTCTCACACGCTGGTACTCCAGCCAAGGTGCTTGGTGCTGGCCAGGCAGGGTCAGCCAGCCACAGAATCTGTCCCGGAGAAGTCGCAGTCGAGCCAGGTATGTGGCAATATGGACAAACAGCCTCTATGGAAGAGGATCCATGGGATTTGGGATGGTGACCATCAACTTAAGTGGCACTGAAGAAGACATAGTAGGAAGGCAAGAACACTGGCTGGGCCAACAGATGTCTGCCGTCCTCCCCTGACTCCTCATTTACTGTCACCTGCAGAAGTGGACCACCCGTCTGATGGCTTCCGACTCTCTAAATCAGGATACTAAGAAGGACACCCGGTGGCTCAGTTATTTGAGCATCCGACTTTGGCTCGTCATGATCTTGCGGTCCGTGAGTTCGAGCCCCGCATCGGGCTCTGTGCTGACAGCTCGGAGCCTGGAGCCTGTTCCGGATTCTGTGTCTCCCTCTCTCTGACCCTCCCCCGTTCATGCTCTGTCTCTCTCTGTCTCAAAAATAAATAAACATTAAGAAAGAAAGAAAGAAAGAAAGAAAGAAAGAAAGAAAGAAAGATACTAAGAGTATCTGGCTCAGAAGATTGGGCAAACTTGATCGTTTACACAATGTACCTGGGACACTCCATCGGCAAATGGCAGCTGTCAGCTTCCTTCACCTCATTGTACCAGTCTGTGTCAGCCCTGGGACTCTAGTAGGTCCTGAGCAAGCAAGTTGACTCTTGCTACCTGACAAACTGTATCCATCCACCATTTGTGAATCCACGAGGCAGAGTCTCACCAGTGCCCACTCTGCACCAAACACTGTCCCGGGAGGGGACTCAGGGAAGCCCTGCTTTCCTGCCCCAAGAGCCTGAAGGAGCCAATCTTGACATCTGGGACCTTGCAACTATGCCAGGGAGGCCTGAAGCATGAGGCCTCTGGGTTGCCCGGTGACAAGGTCCATCCTCCCAGGGAGAGGTAGAAGGAGGTGCCTTTCAACCCACAGAGTGACATTTGAACTTCTGTTAAGTGTGGGGGGTGGTAGCACCGAGAGAGAGAACGGCCTGGACCATCTGCACCAACTCCTGAGTCCCAGCGGCCAGCGGGGGCCAGACTGTGGTCACCCCCAACGGGAGGCACATAAAAGGGTTGGGGAAGCCATGTCCCAAGAATTGAGGTGAGTCTGGGTTTGAGGACAGGAGTTACTCTTCACTCATTGCTGGCAAGAAGCAAACAGACCATCGGGACACCTATGATGTTGTGCTTCTAAATGAGTCCAAACGGAAAACGACAATGGATTCCGAATTACTTCTTGGAAATAAATTGTGGGTAAATACCATTTGCTTGAAGCCTGGAAACCCTAGTTTCCTTTGGTTTGTGTTTTTAAATGCTTTGACGATGTGGTTTGCTTCTCTCCAAGAAAAAAAAAAAGAGAGAGAGAAAAGTAAATAAAGGCTGACAACCGAGTGAGATCACAGCCAAGAATTCTAAGAGCCCACAGTCACCTGGGGCACGACGGTTGGCAACAGGGGACAGAAATTCAATATGGATGTGAGATCCATTCCAAAGGCATCAAACCCAACACCGAGATGAAGAAAATATACATTTCATGATGGGGCCCACATTGCCATCCTTCTAAGGGGAAATGTAAATGAGGATGTTTTTAGGGATTATTTCCACTTTGTCACCAAACTGAGATGTTGTCCTTGCTCCCTGCCAAGGGAGGATTGTGGCTGTTGTTCTCGGGAAGCAGTGGGGCTCATCCCCTAGCAACAGGCAGCAGCAGAGAGAAGGCTTTACAAGCAGTGTCGCCTAATAAACGCAGTGGGAACAGTGTCAACAACAAAGACAGCCACGGAGGGAGGGACACTGGAGGCAGAGCATGAGGCGGGAAGGGAGTATGCCTCCAGCCGTAGGCAGGTGGGAAGGAGGTCTCTATGAGGTGGGAAGCCCCTCTGATTTGCTGAAATGGAAGATTCCACATTTTATTTTGCAGGCGAGCTAGGATGGCCGTTCTGAATTAGTTCCATCGGAAGTGCTTTAGTGCTGTATTGTAACTTTTTTTTTCTTTTTTTCTTTTTTTTTTTAATTTTTTTTTTTTAACCTTTTATTTATTTTTGAGACAGGGAGAGACAGAGCGTGAACAGGGGAAGGTCAGAGAGAGGGAGACACAGAATCTGAAACAGGCTCCAGGCTCTGAGCGGTCAGCACAGAGCCCGACGCGGGGCTCGAACTCACGGACCGTGAGATCATGACCTGAGCCGAAGTCGGCCGCTCAACCGACTGAGCCACCCAGGAGCCCTCTTTTTTTTTCTTAATGCATCCTACTCAAAACCAATCCATAAAGCAAATTTGCTGATCAGCTGTCCCTGGGACCTCTGTGTGCTAGCTCAGAAGCTCATTCTGGTATTCAGAGGAACTTGTCAAACGGGGCCTTTTAGAATCTAGAAGCAGGGCTCCCCGGCGCTTGGGGGAGAGTGAAACTTCTTCATTCTAGCCTTCCTCGGAGATTGGCTTTGCTGGTCTTCACGCACCCGTTTTTGTAACTTCTCAAATGAATGTCACAGCACAGGCAAGGAGAAGGAGGCTCTTAAATAAAGTCCAGGTGTTTGGGGTTTATAGAAGAAATCAAGGTTGCTATTTTCCACGAATGAGATGGTTGCCGAGCAGGTAACAGGTTGCAATGGTTATTGTCTTCTGCCTGTTCCCCGGGCCCCTTCGCTGCTTCCTTTTCTAACTGCTCTGTCAGAACCCGGGTGGGGATTTCCTCTGGCCTGGCTCTCCTGGGCTTGAACGGCAACCTATATAGGCAGATTTCAATGCTACGTTTTTTTAATCGTTTCATTTTATTTTTATCCTAAGTGTACTGCTGCATTTTTTTTTTTTTTAAACAAAATGATTAACAATGAAAGAGTTTGGTTTGGAGAGAAGCCTTTACAGAAAACAAACTATAGAAAGTAATTCACGAGGAGTGCAGTATATAAAAAAATTTTTTTTTTCTGTAACCTTTTAAAAACAACGTTACCAGCTGTGCTGTCACAAGACTGCCCTTGACCTCCACAATGTGAATTAAGGCAGAAGGGTCGTAAGCAGCAGAGTTCCTATCTGACTGTACATTTTTGTCACCTATATCAACAACCATTTCCCTTTCTGTTTGAGAGATCTATGAGATCCCCTGCACGAGGTTCTGTGGTTCAGGGCTGGTGGTGGCTGCAGGGTAGCGATTTCACTCGGGTCTGCGACAGCTTGTCTTAAGCTTCATTGGTCTTAGAGCTTAATTTCCGCTCCCAACAAATCGGGCAAAATGGAAAGTGGCTTTTGGAAAAGAGTGGGTGAGCGACCGATCCATGCACCAGACGTCCTTCTGGAGAGAGACGGTGGTGATTCACTTACCCATCTCTGAAGAAAATAGGTAGCATTACTACTTCTTGGTTGCTAAACCAACAGACAAAAAACTATGGACCCATGTTCCTGGCTGAAGATAGGACGTTTATCCAGGATCTTTTACTGTTCCTTTGATAGGACTTCTATCGAGACGGTTTTAATCGTGGTGAAACGTTTGGTGTCGCTCTGGGTTTTCCTCCTTGTCGTCAACAATTTGAGGTGTGAAGTGAAGGAAAGCCCGTCTTATCAGAATGTTCTTTCCAAGACAAGTCTCGGCAAAGAAGCAGGCTAAAGAGTTCGGACTCTTCTCTATTTCAGGCGACACCGTGCTTATCAATAACTCCCCCTGGGTGCTCTGTTCACTGTGGCTTGCTCGGCTCTGTCGCCATCCCTGTGACGAGGTGTGAAAGTGGGCTTATATTCCACTTGTCACCCAGGGGGTCCACTTTCTGTTTAGTAGATCTTCGGTAAGGAAGTGAGAAGACATGAGGAGATCTGTATTCAGTAAATAAGAGTTAAGTCTTTTCAGATTTCTGGGCTGGAATTTAACAAAACAAGGTCTGCTCACCAAAGCGGTTACATCTAAACTAAGTATAGACTGGAGATAAATCTGACAACCCCTGACATCTTTAAATGTCAAATCCACCACCCATCACAGATGACATCGTACCTAATGATCGAACTCCCTTTAAAATATATTCATGTAAATACATTTTTGTGAAACCACAAGCTGTTTCTCTCAGTTTTGTTTTCAGCTGGCTTTGATAAAGAGAGTGATTGGCATCCTACAGTTAATTAAACAGCTTTCAAGCCACCATCAATGAAAAGTTTTAGGTTCAGAAATATACTAGGCTCTTCCTAGTCCAAGAGTTTCCACAGTGCTTTTTAATTGTGCTAACAGACCCTGTCAGAGGAGAATTACTTAGCTCTAGCCTGGGTTTACAACCCAAATTATCCTGTTCTTGTCGGTCTGATCTGTCTTTGTTCACTCACTGTATCACTAGCATGATGGCTTCGGTTGACACTAACAAGAAACGCGATTCCTGTGTCTGTGTTCACTTCGATACAACAGTGTTTAATACATTACACAGTCCTTATTCTTGTACACATTTCATTTTGTGACTAGAAAGCTACTTGTTTTCTCTTTGTGGAAAATAGAAAATCAAATGAGAGAGACTCATTTCCAGGTCAAGAATTCTGAGTAACCAGGTTTCTCTCCTCCTTGTCTGTCTGAATTCTTTTCTCTTTTTCTTTTTTTTTCTTTTCTTTTCTTTTCCTTTCTTTCTTTCTTTCTTTTTTTTCTTTTTTTTTTTTTTTAAAAACAAGTATCTTTTTAATCACAAAATGAAATGCTTAAAATAATTTGGATTGTTTGCT